>NW_022631610.1:0-46068 GCF_010015895.1 Lontra canadensis
TGTGTTGGGTGGGAGGCTGTTCTGCTGTTCTTTTTCTCCGCCCCCCCCGCCCCAGAATGAGTGGCAAAGACACATTTTCCCCCTGTCTTCCTCCTCCTCTTCCCAGTTGCTTTACCTTCAAGGATGATTTGTTTTATTAAACTGACTGTCCCTAGCCTCTGCAGTACATAATAAAAGCCTGACATAGCAGGCTGCCTGCCTTCTGTGTCCTGCAGACACTCATCATAAGTGTCAGGACATACCAAGGTTAGTGGTCACTGGAAGTGTGCTCGCTGGCCCAAACCTTGCCAAACGCTCTTGGCAGCTGAATGAATGTCACAGAAAATAGAAGGGGAATTACAAAGGTTAAAAAGAAGACAGCCTCCCCTATTTTCTGGAGACAGAGAAGCTGATTTTTCACACCTCTGAAAGATCCCCAAGCTCATCACTTAGCCTTTTGCGGGATTCCTCAACCTGGCCCTTTGCACAGCTTCCATGGATACCTCTCCATCCTCCATCCCCTTGAAAAATTGGTCCACTGCCCCCATTTTATCAGTGAAATGATCTTTGCTGAAATGGAGGGAAAACAAACCAGGCATAGAGCTCTCTCCCCAGTCCCTCCCCAACATCCAAAGGCTCTAATGGTTTATCAAGGTTATCAATAGATTACGATCTTATCAAGGGAGATCATCTATTCAGTTTATCTTTTAAACTATTTTTTTTTTTCAAACTCACTTTGAAGGGAAAATGTAAAAGGGAATCTATGTATGGGCAGGAGTATTTAACGGATGGAAAAGTAACATCGTGGCTAGTATTTTGGTGAATTAGTTTGTGTGTGGGTTTTCTTTCTTCTTCCTCCTCCACTTTTTTTTTTTTAAATACTATAAAAGGGCAATAAAATGCTGACTGTAAGAAGACAATGTCAAGGAGAAAAGGGTACTGGTATTTTGGATACTCTTCACTGCTCGCCTTGGAGAGAGAGTTATTCTTGTCACAAACCCTTTTGTCTGCATCTGCTGACTGCTTGCCTGTAGCCAGCAGCATACTTTAACTGTTTTGTCACCTCCTAACATCACATGCATCAGCTGTTGGGCTTTTGTTACGGGTATTGTAGAACTAATCCACTGTGGCTGTTCTACTGTGCAGTAAATAAAACAGAAACGGGCTTCTCAGACAATTCTGCATGAATATTTCAGATGGCTTTACAACTCCAATTCACAAAATCAAATAAATAAATAACTCCCCCAGCCTCCCCCAGCCTCTACCCACACAGAAACAAAACCCCTCCAACTAGACCCAGATGCCTCCAAGTCAACTGCATTGGAGACACTGACTTGAGCCTTCAAGCAATTGTTTCGGTGAAGTTGAAAAAATAATGCTCTCTAAACTTGAACGCCGCGGTATTCATATTTATTATTAGCGTTAGACACATCTAATTCCAAAAACTGGGTAAGCAGCTTTGAAAATCTGGAGAGCTACTTTTCTCCTTGGGCTTTCACAAACACGCGCGCGTGCGCACACACACACACACACACACATTCTCTCTCTCTCTAATGCCATCAGAAATATAGTTAGAGTTGCCTTGTCAAAACTGTTTTCATTGTCTCCATCTGCATCTCCTTCCCTCCCACTCATCTGAGCGGGGTCAAAGGAAGATGCTTGTGCATCTTGTTCATCCCAAGGGTCTTTCCAAAATGTTGAACCTGTGTAAGAGCCTAAAAGGAAAAGTCGAACTTGGGGCTTTCAAACCTGAATTTACATCATGAGTTCTCTTAGAGTGTGAACAATGCACTAATCACATTTAGCGAGGCATTTTCTAGATGACATCTAAGTGTCTTTGGAGAAGCGAAAACCAGAAAGGGCCTCTGTACGTGCACACGCACACACACGCGCACACACGCGCACACAGGTCCTAGGGAAGGAGACAGAGTTAAAGTACTTTCCCGAGCATTCGCTCACCCTGGTGCGCACATGATTCCTCTAAACAAACTCTCCCATCCCTGCTGTTTGTTAAGTAAATATTGATCAAGGAGAGACGGAGCTCCTGACGGCAGTGGCACAAGCTGGGGACTTACACTGCAGACAGAGTGGACTTAAATGGATAAACTCAGATGCTTTAGTAACTCCTCCAAGATTATCAGATGAAAAGGCAAAAACAGAGACGACATTGCTGCTCCTCTCCACTGTCTCATTCTCCCGGAATTTTCCTGTCAGGGGCAGAGGAGGAAACCTGGAGCTATCAAATACGATCACAAGATGCCGTGGCGCGGGGTCTCCCTCGCGGCCGGGGCTCGCATTTACCCTGAGCGCGCGCCCGGGGCCGCAGCGGCCCAGAAGGAAGCCATGACGCCGGACGCCGCGCGCAGTGCATTGTGGGATCGAGTCCTGATGCCCCGACGTGGCAGGGAAGGCCCAAGGGGGGAGAGCAAACATGGATGCGCTTCAGGAAGCGTAAAATACCCCCCGAATGTAAGGTGATGCTTGGAACCTTTAAAGAAGAGTCCAATTCCTGGGAAGTGTCTCAGTGTGATGAGTCAATGTGTACAAGGCAGTATTTTGAGAGATGCTTTGAGTATGTTTGCTTGAGTGATCCTATGGCCCAAGTCAACAAGTTGAGAAAGTTGCTTTGTATTTCCTAAATTTTATTTCAGTCACTTCATGATGGTGATCTGAACCCCTGTCATAGAGCTGAAGGGCCAGTTTTAAAATGGTCCCCTGAGATTCACTGAGTGCCATGGTCAAAGAAAGAGGTAGAGTTCCCACCAAACGGCTACATGGTGTTTAAATTTTACTGGGATTCTCACACCTGTGTTTGGAAGCCTGGTGTTATCCGGGGTGCCCTGGCTGCGAAGCCACTTGCCGAGGCCGGCCGGGTGATACCAGGAAAGGCAGAGGAAGATTCTGCGGCAGCAACCGGGCTTCGGACTAAAGTCTCTTTCACTCTGATGTTCCAAGCGGCCTTCAGCCTTCGGGGACCACACGGGACTGGGTCAGCATAATGCCCATGCAGTTTTAGGCCTAAGAGCGGGCTCACTTCCCTAGTAACGTGTTTTGCTACTTAAATATGTGAAGAGTAAATGCTTATAGGAAGTGGCTATAGTTCAAGGCTGCCCTTAAAAAAAACAAAAACAAAAAACACAAAACACACAATAAAACAAAAACGAAAAAACAAACACGTTTCCTCTAAGCAAAGGAACACATGGCAATAACAGTCTGTATCATATTTTTTTTTTACAAACCTTCAAAAGAACAATGTTCTGTTGAGCAAAATTCAGTAGCATTCTGTAAACATTAATTTAAGGAAATCAATAGACTCAGTGAGCTAAAGCCATATTGCAAGATAAACTGGCCAGAGTGCCACTTTGTCAAATAGATTTTCGTTTTCTCGGATAGATAAAGACAGTTTCAAAACGGGGCAAACGTGTTGCAACCAAGGTTTGAAAAGTATGTGGCCTTCAAACAGTCTGCTTGTTCCTACTGCAAAGCTGGATAAACATACTTTAAAAATGATAAGATGGTTTAGAATTGATTTGGCTTTCAGATTCTGCATATAGTAGATTTCTTGGTTGTCTCACAGGAAAAGAATAAAACAAAATCCCACACATTCAGAAAAAAAAAATGTACTTGGGAGAAGGGGTTAAATTGTCTTGAGAAAGGGAGCTGGGGGGGGGGGCAGTGTCAGTTGGTGCTTGACTTTAAAAAAGAAAGGAAGAAAGAAATCTTTATTCATGCTGACCTGATGGGCAACAGGCCTTCTTGCCAAAATCCAAAAGCCAAACTCTCTAGTGGGTTTGGGATCAGAGGTTTCAGCTGGTGGAAGCTGTTCCCGTTCTGTGCACACCACGCAATGTCATGTTAATGTGCCAGGGGCGGGGATGGGGGACCAAGCGGGAGGGAGACCCACACAACGGTCCCCAGGTTGCTCCCAGCCAGCCTGAAAGAGCTGCAAGGATAATTAGAAAAAGTGGCAAAAGGAAAGCGCGTATCTCCGTCTGTCACTGCGGCAGGGACATACACTGAGCTTGTGGCAGGAAAACTTCCAAGGGAACATGCATGGCATCCTCCGGCGCCATACCAGTCCGTGGAGATGCTTGTAGAGGAGCCACCAGAGAGACATGGTGGAAATGGCCCCACTGGAGGAAGTGTAATAAACAGAATGAAGAGTCACATGGGAAGGGGGCGAGGGAGGCTAAGATCTACCTTGAACGGACAGCGGAGTTCCATGAAAAAGCATCAGGGACATGAACTTGGGTCTGCAGTGTGGGCAGGGAGGGGCTGGGGATACCACAGGCAATCACCCCTCGTGTGGGCTTCTCTGACAGCCACGTGAAGGAAGGGCTGAGGTGTGCCCCGAGTGCTCCCTTTGTTTCCTTACCTAAATTGAATCTTCCTCATTTCAAAGTGGCTATTTAGAAAATACAGAATGCACAATAAAATTTCTACACCTCCAAGATGTTGATGAGGTATGTGTTGATTTAAAAAAATCACGTGACGATCAAGAACTGTGCTTGGATGGAGAGTTTTGACGAATTGTGACTTTTGAGAATAAAAAAATGAATGTCTTAACAGCTACTCTGCCTGCTAATAGTGCGTGTATGCTTTTTAAACGGCATAAACCTTCCATTGGAAACTTGATAGAAATATCAAGAGAAATAAAGCCGTCTCTCTCCTAGCCCCAGAAAAGGAAGTACTTAACTAGCTTGCTGGGAACAGAATGGCAAATGCCATTACAATACACTCTATGACCCTGTCGAAATTATTTTGTGGCACTGAAATTTGGTTCACCAAATATGACGAAAAGGGCTAGTTTATTTGCTCATGCTTGGAAGTCTTGGTGGCATACGTCAGGAAACACAATGATCATAATGTTATTTGTGGTGACAGAGTAAATGTTCCTTCCCTCCTGAACTCTGCACGTTTCAAAGAGTGACTCCAACTTTAAATAGACAAAACAAGTGAACAAATAAAATTCAACAAAAAGAAAACCAGAGAAAAAGTAATAAAAATGGAAATCTAATACTTTCCTAATCTCTTTAGCCCCCAGGATTCATTGAAGATACTCTTAGATCTTAGACATAACTGGAAGTTCCTGCCGGAATTACACTTCTGGTAGGCTATTCAGGTAAGACCTGGACCAAGACTATTTCACCCAAGAATCTTGGAGTTTTGGAACCTCAGGACTCAGAGAGAGTCCGTGTTCTCCAAGAGAGTGAAACAATCCAAACCAGGGGTTGGCAAACTTTTTCTGTAAAGGGCTAGATAGTAAATACCTAGACCTTGTGGGCCACATTCTCTTTCTGTTGCATATTCTTCTTCTTGTTTACAACTTTTTAAAAAGTATAAAAACCATTCTGAGCTCAGAGTCATAAAAAACAGGCTGAGGGCCGGATCTGGCCCATACATCATAGTTTGCCAATCTCTGCGCTTAGCTAAACTTGAGGGCTAACGATGGTCCCGAATGCACTTTCATTCTTCACTAATCCCATGGGCCTCGCCGGGTCATCACACTACTTGTCCTGTAGGGTGGCTGGGACTGATTCACTCAAATTCAACCGACAATGTCACACCATTCCTCAGATGCACGGAAGGCTGCCCATGTCTATGGGAACAGAATGAAACCACACCCAGCGATCATCAAGGCCCAGGAAGACTTCAGTCCTTCTCTGCCGTGATGAGGAGCATTTTCTTAGAAATGTTCCTGCCAGGAAACATTCAGATGTACGAGACGGAGGAATCCGGACCTCCTTCACAACACACCAAGTGAATCCGCTCCATACTTAGATGGAAAAACAAGCAGCATACCTTCATGCAGCAGTGTTAACTCCCTTCCCCTCAAGGTAGCCCCACGAATTATGTGCCATTGGTATCTGAGTTCAAGACAGGCTGATAGTGCTTAAAGTTTAACTTTTGCTACAATTACTGGGTGAGGTGGTAGAATAAATAGGGCCAAGCTTGGTGCCATTCCTGGATGGGAGATTATCCAAAAACAACAAGACATAAACTCTCCAATATTGCACGAAAGGAAGCTGGGGCACAGATAATCCACAGTTACTCCTGTTTCGTTCAAGAATGCATTACGTGATTGTTTTCTGCGGCGGGTTTATCTTCGTAATTGAGCTTTGCCTAGACTAACATGGAAGCTAGTCTGCATGTCCTGTATTCATGCTAACAGAGCTGAGGAGCCCAGGGAGAAACTGTTAGGAAGTGGGGTTCAGGCAGGACAAGGAGAAGAGCATCACCCGTGGCAAGCACCAGAGAAGGCACCATGAGGTACGGATGATGATCAAAAGAGTGTTTCTGAGATCCCCAGATCCTAGGAAAGACCGCCACTCCGGTGACAACAGAGTATGCATCCCAAATAATATTGGGGCTGCTCTGAGAAAGGACTGGGATTAAAGGCCTCCATCGGATCTTTTGGTTTTGACTAAAGGATTTTTGTTCTCAGAGAAATTCTGTTTTGTGTTTCTAGAATATTCTATTGGTCTTTCCTCCACAATTACCCTTTGCAAAAGGAAGGATGAGCTGTATTTCAAAGCAACCTAAGAGCTTGGAATGGCACTGAAATTCCTTTTTCAAGAAGGGGAAATAGTTTGGGAAAGGGGAGGAACTGATTCTTGAATGGCTCCCAGCCTCTTTGGGAGCCTTCCAGACCCATGCCAACACCTAACAGGACTTGAGGTAATGTTTGTGATGGGGAGTCTTAGGATGCTGTCAGGGATTGGCTCTTGCATTGGTTCTGCCGAAAGGTAATTACAGGAATTGATATACAGATTTTCTTGCATACCGTCAGGCCACTGAAAATGAGAAACCTTTGAAAATTGTCTCTATATTAAAGGAAACACAGTGGCCTTGAAACCAGAGCCTTTCATCTTCCTCCACCCACTTCTGCTTCCGGTTGTTCTTCTGCCTTTGCACCACTCTAACCCCCACAATTGTTCTCAGCAACATACTACCTTTTACTAAAAGTCACCTTTAGAACCAGATTTTACTTTAAAATGCCATGGAGCCCCTCGCCCCTCAAAAACCCCAGAAATTGGGGACTAGGACCCTAAAAAGATGAAAAATACATATCCAAAAGACTTGTGTGAGGATTTGATACCTACTGACCACAAATGCATGAACACATACCAAATCCCACTGGGAAAGACTTTCACAATCAAGATTATCACCATATTGGGAGTCCTTAAAAAAAAAGCTGGTGTTGCTTTTACAAAAATTGCCAACCCAGCCCAGTAGTGAAGGTAGTTATCCAAAACAACCCTTTCTGTCCTGAAGGAGGGCAGATGTTGTATCTTAGACAGAGGTTCACGCACAGCGCAAATTCTGGTGGTTGGGGGGAGGTGTGTCATAGTGCGATACGTGTGGGAACAGGTATACACGCCCCCTCTCAGTTTGTTCAGATCTGCTCCATCTCCTAGAAAACCCACTTGCATGAGGGCTTCGGCACAAATGTCCTCACTGTTCAGCTGCCCCAGCCAACACAACACGTAAAGTGAGCAGAGTATAACGATCGTGCCAATTCAGTCAATAGATGTTTATGAATGTAAAAAATTAGTCTTTCTAATCCCAGCACGGGAGTTGCCATGTCTCCAAGGGCACTGTTGAGATTCAGATCTGCAAAGAGAGCCTTGGGAGAACACGAAAATGGGCACCCTAGAGACTTTCACTGAGATAATTAAGCCAAGCAGAACCACAAGGGTAGAAGTGGCCCTACATGGACACCATCTGGGTTCCTAGGTGCTCCACAGTCACTGCTGAAAGCTTTGCCTCGTGCCCAGGATTTATTTCAAGAACGCGGAAGGTCTTCTAGAATCACCGAATTTCAGAGATAGAACAAAGCTCCGTGTTTCATCTTATTACTTGACAGGTGAGCAAAGTAGAGCTCAACGAGGCAGGTGTTGTCAGAGGCGGACACCCCCCCCAATCCGGTTCTCCCTCTGCCAGACCCCATCCCCTCACTGCTACCCTTCTCATCTGGAACCCATGACTCCGGAATCCTGGACCCGTTCCAGCCTGGTGTCACCTTTACAGCCACACCTGGGGCAGGAGGACTCCCTTTCTCTTTTTAAAACCAGTTTTGCATTGACTCTTTGTCCCAATTCTGATGAGAGCTCCTTGTTTGCTCATTTGTTTGTTTGCCCATTTAGGGTCAGCAGGAAATGGTGCAAGAGTTGAGCTACTGATAACAGCAACAAGGTAAGTTTTACTTGGCTGCATGAATTAATAAAAGCAGATGCTTATACAGCACCTACTTTGTGCTAAGGTCATCACGTCTAGTCATGTCATTCTGAAGACAACTCTGTGAGGTGGTTGCTATTATTTTCCTCATTTAATAGACGAGGAAACTGAGGCACAGGGAGGGTAACATACTTGTCAGGGTTTCAAGGGCTGGGATCTGACCCCAGGAGCCCGTTCCAGAATCCATGCTTCTAGGTTCTGCACTATTATTAGTTCACGACCACTGACATTGCAAAGATTCCCCCAAAGGATTTCCTTCTTAAGATCTCAAGGTGATGCTTTCACATAAAATAACACCGACTTATAAGTAAACATTTTTTTTCCTGCCTGAGAATAATTCAGAGGCCAGAGCTTTCTTGCCCTAGTTTTATCATTTTAAAGACTCAAGCCCAAGAGGAAGGTCCTGTCTTCATGATATCAAATACCCTGATGCTTCATTTACAAGAACACTGAAAATATCCTGACAACATAGCATGGTGGATCTGCCCCTTGTTTTTTTTTTTTTTAATTTTTTTTTTTAATTTCTCTGGGTATGTCCTGGAGACACATTCAGATTTTCCAGAATAAGAATACTTGCCAAGCCTCATCAGTTGTTCTCATGGGACCAACTTAACCAAAAAGCACTACTGAGATGTTACTCAAGAAATCCAACTTCTGAGGATAAACTTTTGGGACAAACAAAACAAATCACAGTGGGTGTGGGTGAGAGAGGTACAACCACCAAACCACAGTGTGGCCTGCCCATAGCTCAAATTAGGTCCCGTGGTCTGCTAAGTGTAACCGTCCCTCGAGAAGACACAGTCACACCAGAAACGCATTACAGAAGGGCAGCAAAAGTGATCGTGGGCAGCCCACTTACTGTATGGGATTAGACTTTTAAAAAGGACTAGAGCCCCTTAATCTGGAGAGATGAAGATTAAGAGGGAGGAATGATCAAAGTCTATAAAATCAGAAAGGAAATGGAGAATATGGCCATAGTCCTATTCACAAATCCCAGGATATTATAACAAGCGAGATCCCTTTGGAGTTCCAGGGAAATCACTTTAAGAGCCATAAAAAGAAGATACAATTTTCACAGCAGGTAATAAATTTAGAGAATTATTATCTTGAGGAGTGGTATACTCTGAGAATGCAGTTAGGTTTGAAAAAAAAAAAGGTTTAAATAAACCCATGGGTGATAAAACCATAATGAGCTAATAATGGAAGCTTGGGAATGTTCTAGGGACATCGTGAGTCTTTTGAAAATGATTCCAACAGTGACAGGTACCAGCCTCTCCTGATGGGCTTTCTGCCCAGGGGGCTGGGAAGCCAACAGATCTGACCACCTCTCCCTTCATTCTCCCCGTCAGATCGTTCCTAATATTCGAAAAGAGGCTCTGACTGGAACGTGTTCGGATCTGGTACGATACAACAACTCATTCCTTGCAGGGAGTTTTCTTTATTCATTGCTATTGTCTCTGACCTAGGGTCTGACCGTGATTCCCATAAAAATATGAACTTAATCCTTAAAACAAAAAATCTCTGTCTTACTCAAAGATAGAGACATTTCAAATATCTTATGTTGTGGTAGTTAGGAGATAAAAAAAAAAAAAACACAACTGGTTAAACTCTCTACTGGGGAAGTTACTGATAGTATGGTATGGTAACACAGACCAATTACTTCAAATTTAAGGGGAAATTAAACATCCCAATTATGGAGCACCCATCACAGTCCAAGATATTAAACTCGGGAATGTACTGCAGTTAATGGAGAAACCAGCACACCTTCACAAAAGCTGTGGTTCTGTGAAATACACAGGATAAGACTTAAGGGAAATGTTTTAGCTCTTTTCCAGAAGATCCAAGTACTAATCACTTTAAATATCTAATAATAGGTCACTGTTGGGGCTGGGGAGGTTAGGGCCGCAGAAGGAGGCAGGGGACTTTGGTAGGGGGTAGAGTGGAGATGAAGATTCCATTCAGAGAAAAAGAACCTTCAGACGACCATAACATGCACAGCGGAGCACGAAGAATCCTTCCTGCACTCGCATTTGAGACTGCTCTCTGAAAATTGGTAAAATGTGGCAATGCGTAGAAAGCAAATAAAGGAGCCAAGGAGAGGAAAGGAGTGGCATGCAGGAGAAAGGCATCCGTCCAACAAGCGGTATCTAATAACTCCCCATCCCAGCCCGATCTACCATCAGACCCTGGGAGCTGTCCCTTGGTATCTGGGCAAACTGTAAGTTTGAAAATGTCAGCCTTCGTGTTGGGGAGCTATGCAAAGTCACCATCCATCTGGGGAACGGAGAAGTAGGAAGGTGGCAAGGGGGTGGGGCTGGGTCAAGGGGTAGAGTCACCCTGCTTCTCATTGTGGACCTCAGAGTGATTTGGGCAAGAAAACTGGGACATCTGGAGTTCAGAAGTCGAGGAAAATGGGGAAGAACCGGGAAGATGAATACATGATCATCAGCGACACAAAAGAATGGAGCAGAGAGAAGCCTGGGCTTGGGCACTCGCGTCTGGCAAGGAGGCCGGCAGCCGGGCTAATGAAGCATTTGTGGTGTGGGATGTTTGCCAGCGCAACAAAGAAGATGTGCTTGGGCTCTGCAGATGTGCCAGGGCCCCCAGAGCAAAATAATGACATAATCACCATCAGTGTCACAGACCAGACTGTACACAAGGTGACAGGGGAGGGGGGGGCCTGTAATACACACACAGGGAGGACTCGCCACGGCCCATGGCGGCGGCTGCCCCAAGGCCTGGGAGGCAGGCAGAGTCACCTAGCCTAGCTGTCTCTAGCTGGATCTTCGATCCCGAGGTAAGGCTTGTCCCCACCACTGGTGGGTGCTTCTCCTCGGACCCAAGCTGCTCCCAAGGAGGCAGCAGCAATCTGAAAAGCTTATGAGAGCTTCAGACTGGCAGGAAAAAAGGCAGAAGGAAGAGAAGCAAGAGGGAAGTGGAAGGAGAGAATTTTGAGACACCCTCCCTCGGTCTTCTGCCAAGTTCTGGGCTCAAACTTTTCTTGAACCTGGCCCCGGCCCTCCCATCTGAGATATCAATACGATCACGGATGTCCGTGTTTCAGGCCGTAAAGCGAAGGCAAGAAAACTTTGGGGGCACCTGGGTAGGGAGGACACGAAAGGGCCGCGTGTGGGCCCCCTGGGTGCGAGGGCCTGGGCGGCGGGGGGGCGGGAGGAGGCGGCCCCCGCCCATCCGAAACCAGGTCCCGCAGAGGGCTCAGCACCTGCCCGCGGCTCCCGCTCGCTAAGGTGGGTGTGTTAGTACAGCTGTCTGGCTTTTAAGTGACTTTTGTCAGTTTGAAAGTGAAAGTCTGTTTGAGGAGCTGCGAGAACAATAGCCCAGAGCCCGGAAGAAGAGCTTGCAGCACAAAGGACCGAGACTACCCTCGTGTCCCTTTTCATTGCTTCTGATGAAAGATTTATAAGAATAACTTTAATTTTTTATGACCCCCTTTTTGGTATGACTATATTAGTTGTGTCAACTTCCATACACAGGTTCTCTTTAAATACCAAAAGGTCTGTGGGGAAAGTTGTTCAAGGAGGCTACGGGGACAGAATCACTTCTGGCCATCGTGATGGGTCCCTTCCTCCAGGAGGAGCTGCTCTGAGAGACCCAGAGATTTCCTTGAGAGATGGTTCCCTTCAGCCTCGACGTCCCTGTGCCCCCGACAGCGAACTGATCTTAAACCTTTCTAATGTGCCCGTTCAACCGCTCTTTGGAAGAACAATTATATTTGTTTTTCTTGGCTTCACCCTATTTAACAGGAACAGAAGTATAATAATCATTAATGGCCTTCCTCCTTTACTTCTCAAATAGCTGTCTCTACATTGAATCTTTCAGTTTGTGTCTCAGCCAAAAAAGCAGGGGTGGCAGGGGGTGGCGGGGGGGGGCACACAGATTGCATTGTTTTGTGTCATGTTACCAAATAGCACTGACGATTGGCTTAAGGCAATCACTGAAGGTGACACAATATTTTCAAACGAGAATGATCTACTTTCAAGAACCAAAGTCCTAGGCCTCACCAAAAAGACCGGTTACAGAAACACTCACTCTTGGAAATTATACCGAGACACTTAAGAGAAATGAGGGAACGAGCTCTACATTTTCTGCCCTGCGGCTGAAAAAGAACCAAACGGGTTCCAGTGAAATCAAATCCGGGGGTGGGAGGAGGCTGAGGAAATTTGATTTAAAATATTATCGTTCACGTGAAAAGGGATCGCCAACTTCTGAACAAGCTTTAGGTGGCTAAATGAGTTTGTTTCATCCAGACGAAATAAACAGGCTGGTTTTCAAAAGGCTGTCAGAACTCCTCCAGACACTGAAGCCAGGACGGGCCAAACACAATGCTAAGATCCCACTGAAAGCTCCAACCACCACCGGCGGCGGCTCTCCGCAGAGAACTTGCTCCCTTTCTCCTATTGATAACCCTTTGTGGGACGAAAAAAAAGAGCAGAGGCAAGGAGAAGTGAATGTCAGACAATAGACATCACTCCCCACACTGTCTCTGAACTTCCCTCATCTCTGAAGGACAATTAATTATGAAGGCCTTAGGGGTAGGTCGAAGCAAGGGAAAGCCCACTGCCTTCCCAGCACTACGCTGCCACCTCTGTGCTTGCTAAATGCCTTCTCCTGTTGGGGCAGAGCCACCAAGAGAGCCAATAGATCATGGGGGGGGGGCGGGGAGGGAGGAAAGCAAAAGATTTTTTTTGTGTGTGCGTCTGCCCTTGTATAATTCTATTCTCACTGTGAACTCATCCATACACAAAACACAAGGACAATTTTTTTTTTTTTTAAAGAGAGAAAAGCCACAGGGTAGGTTGCAGCAGAAACGGCCTCTCAGTGGTGTGTTAAAAAGGATGGTCTTTTCACCAAATCATTTCACAGAGGCAAAACAGACAAACACAAAGAGTTGAGACTTTTTCTCCGACATTAAATGGAGTAACTGATAAGGTCAGACACATGATACCTAAAGACATGAATCTGTGCACTCTTGAAGTCAAAGGGCCTCTCTGTGCTGAGGAACAATCTTTCAAAGGAAATAGATCATAGAACTCCACTGAATCCGCTTTAAACTTTATGAAGCAGGAGGAGAAAAAGCTCTAAGTAGGGAAGCTTGACAGAAGAGCCTTGAACTATTTTCTGAAGGAAAGATGAGACCCTCCCTAGGCTGCCACAAAACATTTTTTTTTTCTAAAGGCTTCTCTGAACTTTGATATGTGCCAAGACACTGCCATTGAAAGTTGTATAATTATGTGCTATAGCCACTGTGGAAAATGCTTTGTTCACCCCAACAAAGGACAATAAGCAAAGTGAAGCGACGTTACACTGTATCTTTTTCTTTAAGAATGTTGAGAAAGGTCATGGAATGCTATAACTAATAAAGCTGTTGAGTAAGGAGGTTTTAAAGCTGATCTTACTGTGCTTGAATGTAACCCAATGACAAAAAAGACACAGGGAGCTAAAAATGCAACGACATTACCAAACAGATGATAAATCAATGGTCCCGCTTCATTATACTGATCAACACCTTGAATCCCAAAAGGACAGTGGTGCAAAAACGAAGCTCCGTGCGGGCACAATCCTGCCTCTGCCCCCCACACCCCCCACCCCTTCCAGCCCACCTCGGAGCTGGCGTCTTTTACCGTCCTCTCCCTCACTCTTCAGGCCATCATTCTGTACAGGAATGTGTTCCCAGACAGCCATGTGTCTACTTATATTTAGAGAACATTCATTTAGTCTCTTAAAAGATCAATTTGGCTTGTCAGTGGCGGGACTGGCAGGGGAAGAAATGGGAAGAGCGTCTTTTCCTCCTCGCCGCCCACCAAGGGTGCGGGTCATGTGATCACTCAAACGGCTCAGTGGCTCCGAGGCCAAAAAGACAGCAGCGGCAGTAAGAGGGTTTCACCCGTGTGCCAGTTTCCCCAATGATCACTCATATTTAAGTATCTCTTTGGAGCGGAGGGAAACGCTTCCTAAATCCACCTGTCCTCATTTTTCTTTAAAGAGATGACAATGTGAATGAAAAACTTCCAAATACATTAAATCTTCTTCAACGCGGGATGTGTGGGAAGCGGGAGGGCTGGGCACGGGGTGGGGGGCAGGCGGGGTGGAGAGGATGTGTTCAGCACGTGTTGTTCAGTGTCTGGGGTAGGGGTGCGATAGGAGGGGTGCTGGGGTGTTATTTTCGCTTTCTAAGGGCGAAGCAAGGCAAGGCAGAAGTGGGTCCGCGGAACCACCCTTCTTGCCGGTCATGGGACACCTGGAAAAGAGTTGAACCATAGGCTCTGGGACGAAGCATCTGCTGGGTGGGGTGTCAGTGTCTTAGGAGACGGCCTGTACGAGCCCATTAATCAAGGAGTCAAGTTCCCCCCATTCTGTTTCTTTCTCAGCCTCCCATCCCCACACTTGGGTCTTGGGGAGCGGCGGAGCTAGGGACACTCATAGGGCACTTGGACCCTGCCTGCAGGTAAATGTCTGGCACTGGCAGGCCTGGGAGGGATGGCGGCCGGGCACGGAGGGGCGAGAGCTACCTCCTCCCAGTACCGGAGAATGACAGGGAGCGTGGGGGCAGCCTTGGAAAGTGACAGCCATCATTACCTTCCTTCCTGCCACAGTTGTGAGGGAAACAAAAAAGTAATAAAATCCAACTCATCTGCCCCTAAAGTCAGAAGTATCAGTATGATTTAAAAACTGGGAAGGGATCCCAACCCTCCTCTCCCTCCCTATAAAAAGATGTTGGAACTTCTTCAAAGGGAAGTGAGAATGAAGCATGGAAATCTATACCATAACACCTGGAAAGACAAATTTATTGTTGCCAATCTCATTAAACGTGAGAAGTAGGAGTGAAAGATGCAGCCTGTAATTAAACACCCTTTTCCTGCACACCTTCACACACTCACCTTCAGAAGCGAGATGCCCCACCCCGTGCGAGGTGGCCAACTTTCCTTCCTCCAGCACAGACTGAGGGCGCGGGCGCGTGGTGCGTGCCCCTCCCCCTCCGGGTCTTCTCCCACTTCCCCTGGGTCTTCTCAAGCTCTCACCACACTAAGTGCTGTGCCAAGAATCTTGGCCATTGTGTAAACTGATACAAAAGGCAGAACAAGCCCTCCTGTCACTTAGAAGGTCCTGACTCATAAAGGCCAGGAAACGCAGGGTCTAGAGGAGGAGAGAGATCGAAGCCACTCCCTCCTCGCTAGTGATAACCTTCCCCATCTGCTTTATTTTCCTGCAGGCCAGGGGTCAGCAACCACTCTGGCCTTGAGAGCCAGGAGCAGCAGGGGCTGGAGGGGGATGGTGCTAGGCGGGGACAGAGGTGCCGCCAGCCAGCTTATGACAGAGGCAGAGACAGACGGAGCACAAAGCTGAAAAAAGACAAGTAGCAGAAGAGAAAGAAAGAAGAAAGTCATGGTGAAGGAGGGAAAGCGTTAGCCTCTTTCTCTCTTTCCCTGCCTCTACCTGTTCCCACCAGTTTAGAATCACTTAAAAAACAGGATAAGGCTTTAGGCAAACTAAACATTTTCTTCTATTAACATCCACAGCGTTATTATTGCTCACATTAAATCAGTTAATACTGGTAAAACACTGAGAAGAGTGTCCAGGATTTAGTATAGCCAATAAACGTTAGCTATCTTATTGTTGTCACAAACAACGGATTGAGAAACTTAAAAATGCCACCAATAAGCTGTTTTATTATTTGACCAACTAATATTTCATTGGGGGGGAATAGATAGTCCTCGGAACGGACTGGGTCTTTGGGCAACATGTAGCCATAACTTCAAAGTCTCTCTACCATGCTCCATCCCTGTCTAAAAATTAGGGAAAAAAAAAAAAAAAAGAAAGAAAGAAAAAACCCCACAAGATGTACCGTTCTCTACTTGGCCATCCTCTTCGCTTGCTCCTATAAGACCACAGATTCACTTTACTTGATCTTAAAAGAAGGTTAAATACAAAAGTCAAGGAGTGCACAAAGCACCAGCTGAGATATTCTACTCAAGGTGCTGGGTCTGCTGTGGCTCGTGGCCGCCGTCAGCAGTGGTAAAACCACACTGATAAGACCAGTGACTTTTTGAGCATCTCACTTCAGCACTGACTTCCATGCACCAAGGCATAGAAGGGAAGGGACCATCTCATCCGAAGCTTCTGTTAGTAAACGAGCCCAAGTGGGAAGCGAAATGAAAATCTATTTAGCGACCGTCTGTGGCGGCGGGCGTGTGTGTGCACGTCTGAGCCTATCGGCGAGTGGAGGGAACAGCACGGAACCCATGTTCCTGCTCTGCGTCTTACCGCATTTCCGGAAAGATCCTAGTGTTTTACTCAAGAAGGAAAAGGCCCAGAATAAACCAATAACTTGTCTGAAGTCACATGAGAAGTGACAAAACTGCTCCCCGGGCCCCATACTCCTTGCACTGAAGCAGTCTTAAAATAGACACTGCAGATAAAGGAGAGGTGTCCTGGCTGGAAGTGGGTATGATTCACAAAGAGAGAAATATCAGATGTTAATCACATTAAGGGAGGATTTAGATGCTGCTAAATGGAACAGCTTGTTGGGTACTTCTCGATGCCAGCCGCCCCTGCTTGTGTCATTTTGGCCCTTACGCTGTGAACAGGGGGTTAAGTTCCAACCAGGTAAGGTTTAAGAACCTTAAAAATCCGAACGTGCACCGTAAGGATTTGTCATCTCAGAGTGTATTACACAGCAAAAATGCAGAACTCATGGCGCGAATCTTGGGCAATTCTTTTAGAAAGCTTGACGCACGTCGCCGAACAAATATTTGCCGTTATCAGCTATAAAGAGTTCACCAGCATACAGTTGATTTCTCTTTGGGTAAAGTTTAGAGCAAGAGACTCAACAGAAAGGGGGAGAAAAAGAAATGTAAGTCTTCATAGGATTTCTTTAAAATGGCTAGCCCTAGTCCTATTTGTCAGCTCTAGAAGAAATCCTGAGAGGGTTCTGTCAAAACTCTCAGAGTGTAAACCTGCGCTCTCTAACAGACTTTAAACACGGACCCTTTACAATGGAGAAGCAATGCAAGAAGGATCCCCACTTGTAATGTGTTCAGCCAAAGAGAAACGTTGCTCGTAACACCTTTGGCAAGAAACACATATTTCACCGTGGATACCAAAGACACGTTGGCTTACAGTAGAAGCGTTCAAACTTTCAAGGGAAAACCATGACTTCCCCATGGCTAAGTTTCCACCATTGCTGCCTGGTCAGCCACCATCACTGATGTGCACTGCCAAAACCCATGTGAGAAGAGCCCCAAAAGGAAAGGGCAGGTCCCTTTCATTGACCAGTCTAGACCAAGATGCCCTTCTCTTCCTTTGAAGTAGCCAACTTCCTGGGTGTCTCGGGGTACCTATCTATGTGAGGAAAGCATGAATATTAATATAAGGTCCTCTGTAGGAGCCGATGGCAGAGAAGAACATTCCTATCCTGAAGATAACACAAGAAAAGGACCAACATGGCAAGCCACCCACAGCCTGTCTACACTCACCACCGGGGGTTCAGCCTGTAGAACTCTGCCACATTCCCACCTCTCGCTATTGTTGCCTCAGCCAGCAGGGCTCAGCAAAATGCTTTTGTGAGGGCTGGGAGATTCGCTAGTGTTGTCACATAGAGTCATCACGTTGCAATGAAAACGGTTTGCTGAGGCACAGCATTAGCCAGTAAAGAAACACCTTACTCATAGCCATGCATCTTTCATTGTTGTGTAGCCATTGCTTTCTGGGAATCGTCTACACTGCTTTGTGTGTATCTAGAATATGCATGTTGTAGATGTGTGTGTGTGTGTGTGTGAGGGTGTGTGTAGGAACAAAGAGCGGCATGCTCGTACAGCTACACATATGGACATAAACACCCTAGGCTCTCCCCTGAAAAGAACAAAAACAGAAACAAAACCCTAAAAAGATGTGGATGGCTCTCTCATAATACATACTAAGCAAATTCTCGTACCATTTCTTCCATAAAGGAAATAAATGTCGATTGAAGGAGAAACCACAGAATCACTCCCCCAGCCACCTTTTTAGACCTTTTTAGAAAACAACGTTTGCAGCCATCATCGCACATAGCCTAAGTCTGCTCAGTTGACATGCCGGAACCTAAGAGCAAAAAGGCCTGTTAGAGTGGGGACCTCTTCCCTGGAAAGGGAGTCAGTGTGTATGGGTTCCTTGCTATAATTTTCTCTGAATTCTTGGGTTCCCTTTTCTGTGGCCCATGGGTCTTCATGCATGCAGCAGAGCCGGGGAATGGGAAAGGACGTAGGAGTGGGTTAGTCCCCCGGGACTCTGCCCACGGAGTGAGGGCTCCTTCTTCCGGCCTCACCTCTTCCCCTGTTGCGGGATGCTCGTGTGAGATACCAAGACTAAAACAGATTTGGGGACATTGCCAAAGAAAATGAATTCTTTTTTTTTTTAAAAAGAAAAGGGAGATGACCAAACAATAAAGATGAGTTCCTACCTCAAAGTCATTTGCTTTATTGTAGTGCATGTTCAGAGCCCTGTAGAGCTCACAGTCTCTGGTTATAGACAGCTCTTCCGTACTGGTGACTCCATCGTTGATGGCTTGACGCGCGTACTTCTCCATCTGAATGTAGTAAAACTCACGGAAATTGCTAAACCACTTGATGAGCTGAGAGGTAATGCATCTGTTGAACTGTCAAATTTAAATGTTGGAAAGGATAAGAACATGGCCATTTTCTTCATTTATTCTTTAAGCATTTGAAGTCTTTTTAAAGTTCTCATGTCCTCCTTACTTGGACAGAGTATGTTCTGGATTCCACCAAAATGGTGGCAGGAGGGGTGAAAGCAGTAGTACATGTATAAGAGATTATAAAACCTATCAGCCATGGAAATCACCTCCCAGTCCTCCACATTTCCAATGGAAAACTCACATTCTAAATCTAAATTTCCTTAAGAAGCTGAATATCTTATTCTAAACACCGTTCTTCCTCTTTCAGTGGAACAAACAGCATTTGTATAGTTTTTTATGGAAATGCATTCAAGCCACAGAGTGCTGGGAAGAGTAATTACTTGCAAGTACAGCTTCCCCTGCTTTTCAAAAGTGCACGTTCCACCATTTTGCTTTTACGAAAAGACCTACATTGGTACCCGGTTTCACGAACCGAAAGAAATCCAGAAAGGATATCTGCTTTTCAGAAGCAAAGCAACAAGGGCACACCGTGTTCAGCTTTTCAGTGAGCCATTAGGGATGTGGCACGCTCCCTGAGCAGCGAGAGGGGCCCCACCAAGCACCTTCTCCAGGAGCCAGGCTCAGCATCTCAGCATCATGGCGCCATGGCTTTGCACTGTGTCTGTGAGCATCTGTGCTTTATCTTGATTTATTTTGTGCATCTGTTATCAAGAAGTGTCCTAGGGTATCAGAAAAGTCTAAGAGAGCTTATTTTTTTGGGTCTGTGAAGGCTCAACGTTTTTTTCCGTATAAATAGACGGTAATTGGTCCTTGGCTTTCTATCATTTGGGCTTATGAAAAGTTTTATAGGAACGCTCTACTTTTGGGTAGCGGGGGAAACCTGTACCAGAGATGGTGAGCCACACAATTTCACCACTAGTGTGATTTCTTTTTTCTTTTCTTTTTTTTTTTTTAATGAGAATTTGTGTTATCACATGACGGCCTCGTGCAATGCCAGAAAACAACTTTCACACAAAAGGGGAGGAGTCTGGCATTGGCCTATGTTTTGGTAATGGGTGATCCCCACGGCCATCCGGCTGTGACTCCACTTTCTGTTTGCATACGGTGCTCACCTCTGTCTGGCCAGACCACCATGCCTGTTCGCACACTGCCTACAGCCCGTGCTGGGTAAGACCCACGCCCCTTTCTGTTGGAGTCTATGCTGTTCGGAAGGTGCGGTTAAGACAAGAGTACACAGACGGCCCAGACAGACACTTTATTACATTTTTTTTTTTTTAAATGCCAAGTTACCCTAACATGATTTGGCTTTAGAACTTTGTTTATCAAGGTTTCCTGATGACCTTTCAAATGAAGATGTCTTCCTGGATTCACTGCAAATGATACCATTCTTATTGACAGTCCTCTGTTCGCGGTAAAGGACAGATGCATCTCAACTTGCCAAGTCAAAACCAATAAATCCATAGCTTTATATCAGGCGGGCTGACAGACAACCCCCTGCCTTTTGTCATCACAGGCATTCCCTTCCCTGGGCCCCCAGAAAAAGATGTACATTCATCAAAAATCAACAAAGACCACTTATCAAACACTGGCCATGAGAACATCCAGACTCCCAACAAGATGACAGCTAAAGTGTGTACTGGGGCTGTAATTACTACACAGAAAGTTGTTTCTATACTAGCAAAGATAATAAATGAATGAAAATTTATGGCAGGGAATGGACGTAACAAGGAAACAGAAGCAGGAAGACTGGTGTTTCTCCCAAAAGGCCACCTTGCATCATAATTGCCATGGAGTTGCAAGGGCCCTTACAGATAATTGACCAGAAAATGATTAAGTCATCAGCAAATCGCTTCTGCTTGCAAGAGTTCAAACATGTACTTAACCTATCCAAGAATTATATTTTCACTCTGTGTGTCTGCTCTGTCTCTATTCAGCCTTGCGGGGAACCCGATTAAAAAGACAACTGAAGGACCCCCGTTATCTGATCTTCTGGTTGCCGATTTCAATAGAACTTAAACCCATTACGATTTGCTGAACTTGGAGTTCTTTCCATTTTATCTCAGCAGTAAAATACACTGTCCAAATTTCCAGACACTGAGATAAGGACTACAGGCCCCCGTGACGGCTTACTGTTCCTTTTTAATTCTTTTAGAATAAGAAACAAAACATTACAAAATGATAGCAGGCTGTGCACTGGGGAATGAAAATTGCTTTGACATGGAGATTAGGCTTCTGCATTGTTACAAGACATTGTCTCCTATGGACAAGAGTACTGTAGAGGAAAAAAATAGAAGGGTATTTTTTTTCTAGAATGGTCATGAATGACCTAATGGGGGAGGACAAAAAAGTAAGTGCACTTGCCATTATTTAGGAATGGGACATAAAGGGAGATTTAAAGCTTATTGTTACAGAATGGAAATACCAGAGAGAAAGAATGGGCAAAAACAACAGACTCCCCCACCCGACACAAGACAAGTGAAATGACCAGCACAACAGCTTGGAGAACTGGGTTTCCCTCCACCAGAAGTGCACTGAGATTTGTTGTTTCCAGTTGCTGGCAAAAAGCAGAGGCAGCACCCCATGCCCCCGCCCCCTTTTCTAGATATTCACACTGGGGGAGAAAAAGTGTTAAACTTTAAAGAGTTAATTCCCCCCCCCCCGTTCTGTAGTGGCTTACAAGAAAAGGATCAATTGTTCTATAAAGGAAAGCTCTGTAGTGTGTTAATGTGTTACTGCAAAAACTAAACGCTACAATAAAGAGGCTGTGTTTCCACAGTGTGTGAGTCTCTGTGACTTTGATTAATGCTTCCCACGGGACATCTCAGCCTCAATATGGGCTGAAGAAACTTCCTAAATATTCAATGAGCATGGTCAAAAGATGTATAAAACAAATCAATCTGACACCTTAATCTGGCTAGACAGTAGTTGACTCAAGGGGTGGAGGGAATGAGATACATCATTTAACACCGCCGGCTTGAAAAACTGTGAGCGTCTGTTCTTCAAAGCTAAAATGACACTGAATCTGTTGTACTTAGTGGTCTAAGAGTTATTAGTTGATACATTAAAATCAGCCCCCAGTAGGTGCACAGGAAGACGGAGGGGCCCCATCAGTCCTCGGCATGTCCTGCCCATTTACCTCCTTGCTCTTCTCGAAGGATTTTGAAGCCCTGGTGAGCTGAGCTTTTTGTCTGGCTAAATGTCGCGGTGAAGGGATGGAGTTGGCCTCTGTGAGAACCTGCCACTTTGTTTAGATTCTTACTCTAGGCATGAAACCAAGTCAGCCCCGGTTTCATCCTTCGTATAGATCATCGCTGGACAGCTCTCACCAAGCCAGCATCTGAATCGCGGGAGGTGTTCCCCCACCCCTTTCTCTCCAGAATAATTTAAAAGCATTCACCTCCTGCCCAAATGGAAGTCACTTGCAGAGAGGGAAGTGCTCTATCCCTCCCTGAGGAAAAATGCAAGGCAGGGCATACCACCCTGCCTGGGCTCAGCTTCTGGGGCCCATCAGAGAATGCACTTCGTCTAGCACCATCTTCCAACTGTGTCTGATGACACCTAGGCTACGCTTTACTCATGAAACAAAATATTTTCCACTTGTGTTGCTTCTCCTGCTTTTTTTTTTTTAACTTGCAAAACTAACTTGGGGTCCCCATTTGAAATGAAATGACTTTGATGATTTGGAAAGGTACGTTGTGCTATAGGATTAGGAATTTTCACTTAGATGAAGGCAGCCACAGTCAAGTATAAGCTTGTGTTGCTGGGAGAAGTCTGACTTGGTCCACAGACACATGACTACGTCTTTCTCAAGACAGGTGATATAGGCTCTCACCTGTTATATATTCCTAAGGTCCTTCCCCAAATTTCTAGAGATCTCTTAATTCTGTAGTGGTTTTCTCGAATCTACCTACAATGAAATAAAATTTTGGGTTGCATATTCATATGCAGAGAAACACCTAGTTATTTCCGTCTTGCAAGTAAGTATCCATGTTTATATATCTATATCTAGAAATAAGTATGTGTGTATACATATGTACATATATACACACCCACTATATTATGTATCTATACATTCATATATATGTGTATGAGCCTATCCATCGTTGGCATTCAAATTCTGGATTTTCTTTACTATTAAAAAGTCCAAGCATGATCTGCTATTGTTTTCTACCAAGTTTCTGGAACACCGTGCCTGGACTATCCTTCCCTTTTCTATGCATGCCTTTCCAATTTCATCAGCATAAGCTCAGGGAATACAAATTCATTTATTACTAGCCAAAGAAAAAACATAATTAGCAAAGTTAAAAATGTATAATTCATTCCAAAAATAAAAGAGAAATGACCTTCGATGATTTTCTGCTATGCATTATATGCCCTACCATTTCCCCTCCATTAGAGTGGATAATTGGGAATTAACCAGACTCACGTATACTTTAACAGCCTTCTCTCCCAGTATGGATAAAGTATGGATAGAATCTATCATCTGAATATCAGTGCTTTTTTTAAAATAAAATATTCACCCCGGTATTTAATTGTTGTTTACATAGTGATTATTTGCAAAGCTGAATTACTAGATGCATTCTAGAGGAAGAGGAACAATTTCTTGTCAGTTTACACTGCCGAGTATTTATAAAGATTACAGATTAACCACTACAGATTAACAATCTCCCCTACCCTTGCCCTTCTCCCCCAGCCCACGAATGTTTCTAATATTTACATGTACCGTTGGATAGTGTTGTTGGCTCAGAATGGCTGCTGCTTTCCACCCTCCCGGCGCTGCGTTTCCAATGGTGGGTGAGAAATCCCTACGGATGCAGTTTGTAAAGCGCTATGGCCCCTTCTTAGGAAAAGCACTATCTAAATAATATAAGGGATTGTCTTTATTATAATCACAACAGTGCTGATCATTGCACTAAGAGGAGTGGAGGAGGTAACATGGGCACCTAGACACACACACACACACACACACACACACACACACACACACAGGTGCACGGTAACACTTTCTTCCTCTCGTCCATGTCCCCCCTACTTCCTGGAACTTGGGTGTTGAAAGGACTGCTCCCCACCCCCGGCCCCCAAAGAACTCTGCCAGGTTCCATTAGGCTGCAGAAGCTTTCCAGTCTTCAACTAGTTGGCAAATTCACTCCCTGGTGTCTGTTTCAGATGATCCCCCACGAAGTCCAAACCCTCTTCCTGGGCCTACCGTGTCACTCAGCCTTGTCTGTACTTGAATGATCCTCAACCAGCTCTCCAAGTTACTGCCTCTCTGGGCCTTCCCATCCGGCCCAGAAGGTTGGCCCTGGAAGTTGGGGGGACACGCCTGCCACTTAAGGAGCTCCCCCCAGGGAAGAAGGAAGATAAAAGGCTGAAGTGGATACACACTTCAAAAGCAAACAGGAGGGAAAACAGAACTTTTCTTATAAGGCCAAATAAAACATCAGTGAAGGAAACGAAAATGAGTTGGCCTGCAAAAGCGGGGGGCAGAGCAGCCACGGGGCCACGGGGCTTGAAACCCTCTGCGTGGAGGGAGCGGTGCCACGGCAAAAGCCTGCTTTGGCAGCTCCTGAGTTCTCAGTGGCAGGAATAAGAACTTGTACACATGGGGGTGGGCAGCGGAGGGTGGGGGGAAAGGCACCCAACCCTAATAAACTAATCTCAGCTAATGTAATGTTTATCGAGTTCCTCAGATAATGATACCATGCATGTGATTATCATCATCAAAACCCAATCTATGTTTTAAAAAGTTGCAGATGATTAACACAACATCAAGTTGTTGCAAACAATTACTTAAAACCCACACACAGACACAGACGCGCACACACACATCCACACGCACACAGAACCAGGAGGTCCCCATATTCTGTAGAATGAGGGAGGCTGCAGCTGTAGGCCGACAGCTTTCATATCCTCATTTGAATAATGTGTCCTGAATCTGTCACTTTATTCATTCTCCTTATGCTCAGTGTACTCTACATCAACAACAAATTAAGTTGTAAATAAGAGACAATCATCACTTTTGTTTTTAAGCAGCTACTGCATAGAGAATTTCAATGTACGCTCCTTTCGACAGGGGGAAAAAGAGGTGTTAGAGTTTGCTTTCCTAAGCGCAAATATGGGGAAACCAACAGAAACAAAAACAGAAAACAGTTTACTGTTGCTGGAGGGAAAAAAAAAAATTCTCGGAAGCACACCCATCCAGGGCTGGCCGAAATTTCTCCCAAGAAGTGACTAAGACATACAAAGCGAGAGGCTAAGTTCCCACATCACACTGGAAACCCATATGACTTGGTACCAGCCTCCTGGTCTTAAGGGGCATCTTTGCCTGGCACGGCTTTTGACAAAAAGACAAGTGCATTGCATCAATTAAACACAGGTGTATTCATTTTCACACTCATCTCTGCTAACTTCCAAGAGTTTGAATCACGATCACATGCACAGAGACTGATAAACGACGGATAAAAAACGTCCTTACCTTCACATCGGAGAAGTAGGTCTTCAGCATATTTGAGCTGGGATAACGGGTATAAAAGAACATGAGCTTTGCTTTTTTCAAGTGATTGGGTGACAATCCTTCCTGCATGTAGGAGGCATTTAGTTAAGGAAAAAAAATGTCTTTAAACACAAGCACTCACCACCCACTCCCCCAAAGAACCTGGAGGCCCATCAAGCAGCTGAGATGGGAGGAGGGAGGGTGGAATTCCGGAAGGTCAATGGCACAGGCCATGGACTCCATCACTGCGCTGCTGCCCCTTGCTCCAAACGACTCCCGCTGGGCAGAAACTGCCAGGTGTAATGGTGAGGATGGACAACGGGGTTGCAGAAATCTTGACGGCTCCCTGGTGAGGATGGCAACACATTCCCCCTGTTCGCGGTCCTTATGCTCCCTATACATTCACTTGTTGCTAAGGAGACAAATGCACCCAACACGGATTGTACAACTCTTAGCGTGAGAGTTTTTTCTCCTCTGCAATTACAGTTGTTTGTTCTTCTCTCCCCACTCTGCAGTTTACATCAAGTTATTATCCTAATGTGCATGAAAATATAAAATGCATTATTTTGAACACTGTCAGGCAAGCTGCGTATTTTACCTTTTAGTGCTAATCTAATGGAGCATCTTGACTCACTTTCTTCCTATCTTATTATTATATCCTTTTAATTGTTTCCTTTTAAATAATAGCCACAACTTGGGAGGGGTAGTTTTGGCACAGAGGGCGCCGGGAGGGGGTGTCGCTTTTGTTAAAGCAACGATCCAAGACCAAATACAATTTGCCTCTCCTGGATTTATAGTTAACTCCTTTCAGAGTGGCACAGTGGCGGGGGCTAGCAAATCAATAAATGTGGGTTAGCAGATCAATAAATGGCCACTTACCCAAAATAAGAAGGCCTATTTATCTGGAAACATCATTACCTTTTAGATCTGTAAACAGCAGCAACTAAAACAGTTCCCAAGAGAATGTGAGGCTAACCATAACAATCCAGGCTTCCTGATTCTCCCCCAGATTCTTGGCAGTCCTCAGCAGACTCAGAGCTGGGATGGCTCTGGTCACATCTGTGCCGCAGCCTGGCCCTGCCATTTCCTCAGCAAATTAATGGCTTTATAATTTATCAGAAATGAAGATGCACGTGGAGAAAATCAATGTGGTCCCCCACAAGGTCAATTAAGGGTCCTTCCTAGAAGCTTCTCTAAGGATTTTCTCTTAAAAGAGAGTCTGGGAAAAATAAGGAAGAAAAGAAAAGAAAATCTGCACTTGTGTGTGCACACGCACACATCTTACCAGGCAACAAAAATGCCACACCTGGTGAAAAAAGGTAAAACAAACAAACAAACAAACAAAAAAAACCAACCTCATATTTAGGAAAAGTCAAGGTTTCTAAATGACCTCCATCAAGAACAGCATGACCAGTCTTAGGAAGAGAGAGAAAGCAGGAAGTTGGTAGCGACGCATAATCAAATTCATACTGATAAGCTCTAGACCACTTCTAGCAGGGTGTTGAACCAAATATTCTGCTGAGGGTTGGATCCATTCACATTCCCTTTAACATCATGCAACGTTTAAAAGATCACCTTGGTTTCTAAACAGAAAAGTTCAGTCTTGCGCTCCCCCCCCCCCCGCCCTCCCCACGGACAATACAGACTGAAGGAAGAAATTTCGATTTTCTGTCTGTGAGCCAAAGCAGCTTCACTGAACTTGTGTTTTTGTTTCAGATCCGTAATGATCACAAAGACGATAATTTATGACTGACATACTTCTTGTGCCAAGGAAAGAGCTGAAAGGCCCTCCAGTAACCTCCATTAGAACGGTAGAGAAGACTAAAGGAGCCCAGCACACTTCAGGACCATCTGTCCAAACGGGTAAGTGAAATAATAGTGGCAAGCTGTCTCGCCTTGCCTTGTGATAAGAGTTTTTAGGCAACTCCAAACTTCAGCAGACACTCTCAGATCTGGGTTCTAGTCTTTTCTTCAGATGGACAGATGAAAAAAACAACCTTGTACACTGAATTATTAGCAGGGGAAAAGTACTGAATGGTTAAAAAAAAACGTGGTCTCCTGCAAAACACCCTGTTTTGCTGTGGTTCTCTGAGATAGAACTACCAGAACTTCCTGACGCTTTCAATATGCTTAAATCATGCTTCGATGTTTTAGCTCTTTTTATTAAAAAAAAAAAAAAAAAAAAAAACAAAAAACCAAACACTATCCGTCTTATTTTGATCAGGATTTAGAGGCTTTTTAGTTCATGAAAAAAAATGATTCTGATTCCAGTGTCTCAAGTTCGTTTTGCTTTAAAATGTTTCCTGTTGGTAATACTTAGAATTGATCAGTTGAAATGGAACAGAGAATAAATCTTTATCTCTCGCTTGTCGTGTAATTAAGATAAAATTCCCATAAAATATATGTTTCTAATAAACTATTAAAAATAGCTAATGAAACATTTAAAAGCCAACAGTTAGATAATCCTTTTTTTTCCTCCTCAAAATAAATCTGAACTGACCAATTGGTTAATTTCCCTTTTAAGTGCTTGTGCTGAAAAGCAACTGTTCTTCCAAGAAAGCACTAGCTGTTTCCAGGATACTTACACACGCACAATGACTCATGATGGAATAGATTCAGTAAACATACAGCTGTACTGAACACGAGCTAAGCTCCATTCAAGGCCAGGAAAGAAAATGAGCACAAATAAATATTAAGGAGGTAAGGGGGGGATGGGGCGAGGGGGATGGAACGCAAACAAGATCTGTCCCAGCAGCTCATGTGGCTTTGCCTCAATTCTCTTAGCCATAGCTTTGTGAAGACAGATGACATTCAATTCTATGTGTAATGCAAAATAGACAATAACTACTGAAACTTGAGACAGATGCCAGGTGTAAAAAAAAAAAAAAAAAAAAAGAAAAGAAAGAAAGAAAGAAAAAAAAAAAAAAAAAGAAAATGAAAAAGGAAGAAAAAAAAGATGATAAATCCATAAATTAATGAAAGACATCTGCTCAGGAATAGAAAAGATCAGAGAAGTGGGTACTGCAGCTGAACCTAAGGGGGGGGCCCTCAAACAACCTGGGAATCTGAGTGTTGTCTGTTTACCAAGCTCAATATAACCTTACCTACACAGTCGTGGCAGGGGAGGAGCAGGGCCGCAAAAAGGCAAATGCAAGAATGCATTGTGAGTGCTGGAGGAAGGGGACTTCTTTTTTCCCCCTCAGCTGAACTCCGAATTGTGGCTAGAGATTTTACCAGCTGCACTTCCAACCGAACTGGATTGGGGCTACTTACTTACATTTTCTAAAATGCTCTGAAACCCAAAGAATTTTATCTGTCTCCTGATGCTCTCATTTGCTGTTTCCAAGAGGATTTCTCCCTCAAATGGGGAGAAAGGATCTAGACTGTCTCATTTAATCAAAGTGATAGAACACGCTGTTACTCCATTAAGAAGTTGAACTCATAAGATGTGTCACTTATGGAAATTAAAAAAAAAAGGAATTTACTGAATAATTTTTTTGGTGGGGTAAGAACCCAGAGTCTCTCAGTCTTTTGTGTAAATGTTTTCCCTGTAGCTCATGCAGCTAATAGAATCACTGTGGCTCCACAAGACTTCTAAAAATGTCTATGGATTATTTCACATATCAGAAATTCATTTTTAATCCATGTTTTCCAGTTAGATTTTAGTTTCAAATTACCAAACAATTTTCCTTTCCTAAACCTGAAGTGCTTTAAACATTCTCCCCCAAAGTCAAGTCGGGGATGCTGGCTGTCACAGGAAAGGGGCTCAGTTTCTCCACTGGTGCATCTTAAAGTCTCATAAGACTACTCTCCCCCTTACACTTGGGGGCATGCAAATGTCTGAGGCCCAAACAAGGCTATTTTTCTTGAGATGCAAAGAGGATGAATAACAAGGAACATCATGAAGAAAAACAATTGGCTGGCTGTTTCTTTTGGAATTTGAATAAAACTTAGTATTTGATTAAATAGATTCATTTGCAAAGATACTGAACACACACACACACACACACACACACACATACACACACGTATCTCTGAGACGCGAGCTCCTGGAGCAGGTGTACTGACATTGAGTTCCACAGGCACACATTCACTACTTCCTTTGGATTAGAAAAGGATAACGAGGTAGTGTGTTTATATAGATTACATAGGCTTCATGTGCTGAACTTAGAATGGATTTATCTGATAAGCTGGTGTTCTTAATAGTTCTTATCTTGGCTACTTTGTTCAAAGAAGCACACGATGCCCTTTGAAGTGGGAAAGAATCATTCCTTAAGAATTATATTATTCATTACTATTGGAAAAGCCACGACCACAAAGAAAAACATAATAAGGACAACCATAGAGGTATCATTTCATCCTTATTTCTACTCATGTCTATTGAATTTTTTTCTAGGAATAACTCGATGGTTCTAAGGCAGACTTATATACCTAAAACTGAAGTAGATGCCACAATCCAGGATTCCCAGAAGAATTCTTTCAACTAAAAGCTTGAGAATTTTGCCTACACACCATCGGGTAAGTCAAGGGAAGAACTCATTGCCATACAAGGATGGAGACAGGAGACCAGTGGACCCAGTCTCCCCAAAACACTCAAACCCTCATTGGCTTCAGAATCATGGGGATTATAGAAAGGGTTGCTTGCCTATCTTCTTCCCGAGAAAGAATGTATCAGTGGGATGAACGGTTAAAAGTACAGCATGATCGAGGGGGAAAGAAACAGAGGCTAGAAGGCCAAAAGTGGGACACGTAATCATTAACTGCGACAAGGGGCCAAAATTATTTAGCTCCATGAAAGAAACAGCTCCAGGTGTAAGCAACATTTCATACGAACACAGGTGTTTCCAAGCCATCCCTGTTCAACAGCCTCTTATATCGGTAGGAGAGGGACGTTATTCAGCTGAAGAAGCAACTATATTCTCCTTAAAGCCTTTGATATGTATAGAAATAAAAGGAACTTCTTTCTATTCAAATCCTCTAAATTCCTCAGGGGATTTAGAGAGCATGAGACAATGAATGTAGCCAACTCTTAAAGCAATCTAAAAGATTTTTTCCTAGAAGACCCAACTTACATTTAAAAAAAAAAAGGCACAGGCATAACGATCTGGTTATAATAAAAAGTCTAATAAAAAAAAACAAACCATAAACTGGTTAAAGAGTTTAGTGTGCACTTATGGGACTGTGAAACCTGGCTTTTTAAAAAATATTCCTCAAAATGGGTATGTCCCTTTCCTCTGAGTGTGTGTGTATGTGTTTGTGTGTGTGTATGAGAGAGAGAGAGAGAATGAGAGGAGAGAAACAACCCACCATCATGACTATAGCCTTCAAAATGAAGTAAGATAGGGTCTAGCAATAGGGTCTAGCCCTGGACCTCAGCCTTGCGTGTATCTCAGAAGATCCTCTTCCACCCAAGGATAGAAAACCATTCCAGGCCCTGCATCTTCTTGCCTGGCCTTTCTCATCACCGACACTATATGGCAATCACTTTGACCGATGTTTATTGCCTGTTTATAATGTGCAAGGCATGGTGCTTGGCACAGCTTTGATTCATGGCTGGTAGATTACATTTTAGGTCTTCGGAAAGTAGAAGTTAAATTAGCAACCAAGCCAAGACTCAATTTCTGTTTCTGTATCTAAGTCCTCAACATCTTTATCTTCCTTCCTCTCGTGACATTATTCTCTTCTTCCTCACAGTGGAAAGAGACCATGTTTCAGTGCCCCAAGTGGGTCTCATACTCGTGGCTCATCTTAGCAGACATCTTCGCTACTGTCCTAAGAGCTGGTTAGAAGAACGGCCTTCCCTACACAGAAAAATGTATTTCCACCATAGCTGGGACTTTGCACTTACGTGGCAGCGTCTGGAGTGGGCTTAGATCTTAAAATGTCAATCTCTAGTCATCAGGACAATTGCTCAAAATCCTCAATTTAGCAAGAGCCAACTTAATTGCTAAATTTTATGTCCATCTGGCAATTGATTATAAAAGAAACATGCCTCTACCTGCCCCCAAATGCTACTATTCGACTACCCCCAAACACCAACAACCACAAGAGTTTTAAAAATTTACTGAAAGGACCAAATTACAGAGGAAAAAAGAATGTCTGTTAAAAATAGTTGGGAGTTCAGGACAGGTCTGATAAAAAAATATAACTGGCATCTCTACCTAAAAAGTCAGGTTCAAAATATAAGAGTCATAAAAAAGAGCCATTTTTAAGTCGAATACAGCTGAGTTTTATATTTAATTGTGCTCTCTTGCTTTCCAAAATAATTTGCTTTGTGTATGTTAGGACAAAAGATTTCTGTGTATGGCTGAACAGAGGTTAATCATGCATAGAGGCAGCTGCACCAGACCCAAAGAACAGACCTTGGGTGGACGAGAGAGAGAGAGAGAGAGAGAGAGAGACCGACCAATGCCGTCTGAATAAATCAGTACCTGTGTATTTCCTTAAAGAAACACCAACAAAGACAAACGAAGTCTACTTAAAGATTAAAGAGAGACTCTGACTCCCCCCTCCCCCACCCCTGTGTCCATTTTTCTCTCAAGGGAGCCTCCCACCAGTAAAGTGCTCTTCATAAGATTAAATCAGGTCTTCTTTACATGGCCCAGGAGCCTTGCAGATGGTTTAAAGCGAGAATTCTTCTTATGGAATCTTAGGGATCTCAAAACTGACTTTTCTCTTGACTCCATGATAAAGCTTAACACCTTTAAAAAAAAAAAACTGATAGAATTCAATATTATAATGAGATTTTTTGGGTCCATCTCTGACTCTACTCCTAAAAGAAATTAAAAAAAAAAAGAAAAAGAAAAGAAAAAAGAAGAGAATGCAGGAAGAGTAGCAGAAAAAGCACTGCTGAAAAGCACATATTAAATACCCCTCTCTGAGGCAATTAACAACTTGTGAAAGTTGCAAAGACGTAGGTTTCCTGCGAAGCTTTTGTGCCATCAGGAGTGCAACACGTGTGCTGATAAAAGCCTATTACTCTGAATAATAGGAAAGATTGCATTCCTAGGAAGATACTAATCTACGTTATTCTATATATTGTGGAAACCTGACCTTTGGGGAAGCCTTTTGGTTTTGTTTTGTTTTGCTTTGTTTCGTTTTCCTCGAGGGGGGTGGAAAAGAAAAGGATATTGCACTTCCCGAATACGGTGAGATTTCAGACATGTCTTGAAGATCGCCACACTCGGACTTGATGAGCGACAGGGAGAGCCCTTCTGCGGTGCTGGGTGGGTGTGCTGGTGAACAAGGATGGTGGCTCAGGTGGTGGGATGACATCTTGGTCCTCAGACTCGTGGTCTCCCTAGTTAAGTCTAAGGATTCGGGAGAGGCTCTGTCTTTTCCCGAGAAGGAGCCGGAGGGAGCACCTAACGGACTCTGAAATGGGTAGGCCATCAGGGGAAGGGGGAAGGGGTGGCGGAAGGTGGACGTGGTGAAGCCAGCGGTGGCGGAGAGAGGCGACTGGTGCAGGGGCTGGTGGTGGCCGCCGGCCGGGGGGCCGGTGGTGGCCTGGTCGGAGGAGTTTTTGCGGACCACCAGGGGCAGTGCTTCCGTCTGGTCTGTGGAACTGGGCATCTGCACGTTGCCAAAGGTGTCCAGGGGGTTCGGAATGATGACGTCGCCGAAGCACTGCAGGCGCTGGTTGGCGGTGTGGAAATTGTGGTTCTCCCCGTTGACGGCGAATCTGGCCTGGGGGATCTGGAGAGGCGGGAAGACCTGAGGAACCTGGCGGGAGGGTTTGGCTGCAAAGACTTTGACCACAGTGTCCACAACTTGCGACATGGCAGTGTTCAGTTCCTGCTTCAAGGTCTCGGCCAAATGTTTGCCTTCCGGTTGTAAGGAGTTTGGCCCGTGATCTCTCTCTTTGTTGTTGCCTTCACGTTTCGGCTTGTTCTCCGCCAGCTCCTGCTCCCTGATCAGGGCGCGGGCTCGGTCGATGAATTGTCCCGGGTCCAGCTCGCACATCTCGGTGTCTGACCGCCCCACGGAGTCCTGGGCCCTGGCGTCCAGGATCTCCGAGCGCATGCTGTCTTCAGACAGGTTCCCATCTTCATCATTTTCAGAGTCGGTGCTGTCATAGATTTGGTAGAACTTCTCCTGCAGCTGGCGCAGCTGTTTCTGCATGTCCTCCAGCTGCTGCTTCAGCTGTCGGCGCTCCTCTCGCTTCTGTTCTTTTCGGGCTGAAACCAGCTGCTGGAAACTCTGTTGCTGCTGCTGGGGCAGCTTCTGCTTGCGTTTGTTTTCTCTGTAACTTTCTCGGGGACTCACAGACTGCGGGGCCATCTCTCTTTCATTTTCATTGCCCCTTAATGCCACGCTGGGGGAATGGCTCATCCCCCGAATGATGTTCTCAACCCGGGCCCGCTTTGCTCTCAGGTGCTCATCACATAAGCGATCCATGTCGAACTGGCTCATGGTAGGCCTGCCGAACGGGGAAAGACACTCTGGGGGGCTGTCTCTTGAAGAGTTGCTGCATATATCCTCCTGATGCACTTCGGAGCCTGTGCTAGAGAGACCGCTGGCTTGGAAACTGGGCTCCGTGCCACCATTTTTGTTCATGTTATTTTTCAACAGCTGGGAAATTATGGTTGCTCCTGGAAAAGGCATCATGGCATCTTCATACGAGTTTGCCCTCTTCAGCAGCTTGCGGAGTACGTTTGACTTTTCCCCATCTGCATGCTGAACCACAGAATATTCAACATCCTGCTCAGAACCTTGGGGATTCATGGCACTAAAAAACGTTGCTCTTGCCTTAGCAAAAAATGCAGATGCTGTCCCTACCGTCCTTTTCACTCCAATGTCAACTCTTCTCCTCTTGGTCTGCCGGCTTAAGAGGGCTGTGCTGTCATGGTCAGGCATCACTGGACAGCTACTGTGCCATCTTCAAAAGCTCGTCAGCTGGGCACAGCTCAAGAATCCCGGGACCCTGGCCAACAGAACAAAAGGACTGATGAATCATTTTCTTTAAATTTCTCCAAATTTCCTGACCTCAATCCTGAATCAAATGCAAAATGCATAGGCTCTGGGATTTATGGCACATTACAATTATTGCAATTTATTATGCACTCTGCTTGAAATGAAACATTTTTAAATATTTCTGCTCCACTGGTTTAAGATGGATTAAGATTAAAAAAAAAAAAAGCAAAAACTGCTTAAGCACCAGTAATATGATTCTCTTTCACAAATGCCTAAAATGATACTGTTTATCTTGAGAAGAAACAGTAGATTATAAGAACACAGCCTCTGACAACCAATTGATTAAATTTTGGGCATTGAGATTCATATTACAGAAGAAGATGAAAGTGGTCTATACTTAAGAAATAAGGTTCAATTTTGAGGCTGTGGGAAATTTGGATGACAAATTCCATTTCTGAGGTAAAATTATTGTGGTTTTAATGCTATTAAAGGAAAAGGACTTGAAAATAAATGCAAACACTTAACACATCCCCTTTATTGCTGAATTTTAAAATATTTTTGTCATATACGAAAAGGGAAAGAGAACACCCCCATCAGCATCTATCCAATATAAATGGTCAATTTAACATTGAAATAAATGCACAAATACTCATTTTACAAGTCTCCTTATTTAGCATAGATATGCATTTTTATTAGTAAATCACATTCGAAAATGGTATCTGTTGCTATATTTTAACACAAGTGTGAGAATATTTATACATTTCTGTGATGTCCTTTGGATGACTTAAATTATTACAAAGTTGGACTCGCTGCAAAAGAAGGAATTGTCATATTTTAGAAATCGATACGTGGACCAATAAGTTGAGTTAGGCAAGGGTAAATACATCTTTGGTATCAGTTTTCTTCTGTTCCAATCTGCCAAAATAATACTCCAAATGCCTAAGGAAACTTTAACATACACCATTTATGAATCATGTTTCTTATGCAAATGAAAAAAAAAGATAAATAAAGGGAAAATTGGCATCAATCAAAATACAGGAGGAAAGAGCAGTACCTTTTCTGCATATGAACTTCCATTGTTTCTTGAGGACCCATATAAAAAGAGAATATCCTTCCTTGCATTTCATAAAAGGCACTTGACATATTTTGTGACGTATTACCTAGTGAGGCTAGCCCCAAATTTTGTGTAAATATAAGATGTTGTATCTTTTTGCTTACAATTAACATTTTATGAAGAAAATGAAAATATTTTTTTCACACAGGGTTTATCTAATATTAAACTTCACGTCTGCTTAACAGAGCACATCTTCACAATAACAGGGTCTATTGCCAAAGGCAGCGTGCAGAGTGTTTGGAACAGCTCCCATCTCTTTCGGTTCACCTGTAAAAACATCTACGTGCTCCCTAGGACTGCATCTGTGGCTAGTTTTAAAGAATGACTATCCATGCAAATAGGCATAATTTCAGCATGAAATAACCTGTAAAAATCAAGAAAATGCTCAATGCTTAGAGGACAGTGTGTGGGTTTTTAAATCTTTTTTTTTTTTTTTTTTTTTTAAGCAACAAAGATTTCATCCTGCATTCCTTATTCCTGGTCTCTATATGAAGATACAGCATTTTTTAAAAAAAGACTGTTTTAGAGTATCATGCAGGCGATATGATGCTTCTCCATATTTTTCATATGCTTAAAAATGAAATACTTTTTGTATGCCCCAGGATAAAATTTCCTGAAGTCGGAATGGAAACAGATCTTAAGAACTTCAATACAGGTTTCAAAATCGGTTTCAGAATTATTTGGAACCCTCACACATCAGTAATAAAACTGCATTCAGGAATACAAAGATGCAATGACAAATATTTCACTGACATATTAGATCTGATAAATCGGGTGTAACAATCAGATGAGAAAAAGAAAAAGACCGAGACAAACAAGAAAAGGGATGAATTATTTCAAAGCCCAGGAAGACTTGCACATTGGGGGTAGGTCTTTGCAAGGAGGACTTTTTTGTGTGTCTATCAGCTCTCCAAAAATAGAGTTCATTGCCATTATTTAAAAATTTTACCTTTTTTTCTTTTTGTGTGCAAATCCTTTTCTCTTTAATATCACCTGAAAAACACACGAGTCTCCAATCAAAACCTTGAACAAACTTTCTGCAGTCTTTTTCTTCCTCTATTCATCTTAATCTAGATTTTCCTCCTACCTGTCCTTGCTAGGGGAAGAGCATTTCTGCAACTGAGGCTCAGAAATGACAGGCTGGTGTAAGGGATGAGCACAAGGTCATGCCCAGGCATCCTTCCTTTCCCAACTGCCATTTACCTCTGTGTCAACTGCACTTCCTCTCAGCCAGCCTAGGTATCAACAGCTGCATCCCTGCCTCATGCCCAAGCCAAGAAGAGGGCTGTGCTCTTCCTAAGGTGGAAAGACACGATACTCTCATCTTTGGTGGATGGTTAAGTGTGAATTAAACATCCTTGTTGGGTCTTTCAAGAAGAGAACATCCTGTTACTTCCTTCGAATTCACCAAACTAAACTGATTCTTGCAGTCCTCTTTTAACCAGTCATCATTTTTAGATTAGGTAACGTTCTGTTATCTGTTTTAGGCTAAGAGAATTTAAACACTTTTAGGTCTTATAAAATGTTCAGCTGAGATGTAACCAATAAGACAACACAAACAGGAAAAATTGTATATTCCACTAAGACAAGGCATTATATTAATAGGCACAAGTCAATACATCTCTCCATAGAGCTAAGACCTAAAACTAAGACTTAGAACTAAAGGTATCATAGTAGTACATGGGGACCATAACCCATGGAGGCAACAGAGATGAAGCCATTATAACTGCTTGACGTAATACTTCATTAGCATCTTGATTCATAAACAAGATCTCTATGTGAACACATACATCACTTGAGAAAATGCATTGTTACGTGACGCTAACAGAAATTAAATCACTCAAAAACACTCTTAAAGGCGCTTCCATGGATTTCCTAATTCAGAATTTAGAGAATGCTATGCACTGACTTTACCACTGATACCATCCTGTCCATTAAGATGTTTAGAAATTCCCTTATTTCTCAACATCTATACTAAGCCACAAGGTTTCAACTACAATTATTATTGACTCTTATTATATTTTAATCTTAGCATTAATTTTGAGTTTAACCAGGCAATATGAAACCTTTGATCAGCATTTGTGAACACCTATATCAGCAAGTCTGCAGAAAAAATTACTGATATAGAATTTGAACCCAAATGGATCGTCGTTTGGATACACATATTGTATTCCTATAAACTCCTCTGTGATTGGTATGAAAACCTAGACAGAATAGTTCTATTTTTAAATATTTTGCCATACATTTGGTACACAAATGCTTTACTAATTCTTATACAATGAATATCTTGAGCAGATTCCTCCCAGAAAAAGATAAGAACACACATCCGGGTATAATCAAGTCAGCTTGTAACTACTCCAAAAGATTCATTAAGATCTGAATTATCTGAAGAATGTCAGACGATCTAACATGGGGATTCCTAAGGAACCTGGTGGCTTCATGTTAGAAAAGAATTTTCAGTGAAGAATTTCAAAGGAACACTGAAGGAGAAAGTGGTTAAGTGCTCTACTTTACTAAAGAAGTTATTTGGGGGAGGGGAGCACAACTTTTACTGTATCTATCTGGAGTCCAGATTCTGGACAAAGAAGTGTTCATTATGGTAATTATCCAAACAGTTCAGACAAATCTTTTATGAGACAGGGGGAGTGTAAGGTTGGCATCGTTTCCTGTTTGGATCACTTAGATTATCTGTCTTTGTTGATGAAATTATTTGAAGAAATTTCTCAAGCCTACACTTTATTTCCTATGGAAAACCGCCTTTGAATGGGCCTCTAACCTACTTGGGCCAACCTGGTTATGAAATTTCAAGTGGAATATCACTAACAAAGAACATTATAAATCCACCTAAAATTCAGTCATTCAAGGGGGGAATAAAGATCAGATGGTTAGACGGAGGGACTCACCTCCAATACCACCAAATCACTAAGCTACCCTCCTCACTGTATTCTAGAGTTCATTTCTGCTAATTAGCAACTTGCCCTTCGGAGATGTTTCTGCTTATTGTAAGGTTAAGAAAGCGTTTTATGTTTAGTCTGAAGAACCCACTTGACACAAGTTAATACTTCAATTAACTAAGATTGTATTGTCAAATCTTATATCAGGCTTCAAATTTTCCGATCATAAGAGAGTTCTCAAATCACAACCATTTCACTGAAAATCCCTCCATCCTATCAAAAATTCCACACATTTTCCACCTGCACAATGAGCACAGAGTATTTTCTGAGACATGCCAAAAATATTCACTTGTACTTATTTAAAAAGCAGCAATTCACCAAATTACTAAATAAATGATCTCAAGGCAAAACACTTACGCTTTTTCTCTTTTCGTGGAACACTGAAACACTCTAAATGTCCTTTGAAGCATTAGAGTACACTAGGCAGTAAGGTTTGAGAAATTCCTCACGTATATGTCCTTTCCAGTTTATACAGGTACTTAATTAGAATCCAATTATAATAACATGTCACACACAATCCATCTTCATATCATAAAACCACTAACATTTTATAATTTCTTTGTTAATCCTAAACCTAAAAATTCCTTATATTAGAAAATACAAGACAATCCCTTAACTGATATAAGAAATTCATGAAAAAGGCCTATTTGCACTTTGAACAAATAAAGAGCAACCCTGGCAGCTATAGCTCATGTTTTAAGATCGCAAGGGCTCCTTACAGAGGAACCATGTTAGGAAATGAATAAAGTGAGAACAAAGATGCGTGTTACGTATGCATGACTTTTTTTTCCCACAAGGTGGTGATTAAACTAAACAGAATTCTGCATAATGGACACATAAAAAATATCAGTAAGTACCCAGCGCAGATAATCCCCATTAAAAATAAAGCGAATGGACATATCCATAGATGACATGAAAGAACTTCCAAAGAATCCAAGGAAAGTATTGGGGGAGGGACTTGAATGTGTTAAGGCTAAAGAGCAAATACACAGGCCATCGCATTTTCGTGAAACAATGATCACCACCCGAACAGCAAAACCAACTGAGAAAACCATTCGCCCTGTAATCTATTTCTATGGCACACAAGAAGTAGCCTGCTTCAAGAAAAACTTTAGAGTCAAGTTTGAATCATCCAGCCCTAGTGCTTACATTGAATTCTCAGTATCTTCCTGCAACATCAAGCCTCAGGCCTTACCTTCCCCTATTTTACCATTATATAAACAGGTCCACGTTGTAGCATATGGACAGGTTAACCTGAACGCTCCCCTCTTCCCTGCTCACCACACACAGCCCATTCCATTCTGAAAATACTCAGAAGTTCTTGCAAGAAACTCTTCAGAGAGCCAACTGCTTGCATTTGCCTCCAATAGAAATAAGCAGTTACCTCTCACGTACTTGAAATTTTCCTTCTCCATCCAAGTAATAACTAGGACATCTGGCACATGTCTGGTACAATGACAGGCTCATTCTACTTTATGAGAGTATTTAACATCGGACTTGAAAGACTTTGTGCACGTACCTATTCTTTCTGGGCAGGGAGAAAGCACGCTAAAAAGATAAGCTTTAACAACAGTAACACTTTCAAATGACTTTTGGTATCCTGGCAGTTACACACACCACCCGTGGCTGCCCAAAACACACAAGCACACAAAAGACAGCTCTCCCCCACCCCACCCCCCCTTCGGCACCGCAGACCTGGGAGATAGGCATAAACCAGAGAGGGGAGCAAAAGGAAAGTCAATCTCCGTCCACCTGCCGCCTGAGGTGGGGGCGCTTTCGGCTGCCTGGCAGACAGAAGTCTGAGACACAGCCTCAGCCGCAGCCTGCCAACATCCTTAAGAAAAATAAACAAACACAAACCAACTCACCCCCCTCCAGCCCCCAAGCAAAGAACTCCCACGGCAGGGCTCAAAACGTTAACAACAGCCTGGTTCCCATTAGCCCGGACAATCCTGGACAATCCTATTAACCGGGGTGCCCATAAATTCATAAACCTCGGGAAGCCTGGAGCACACATTGTGGTCTGGAACTGCGCAGACACACACAGACACAGAGGAAATTTGCACCTGTCTTTCTTGACACAACACACCTGTCAGGCCCTGCCCATGCACAGCACTCTACTAATAGACCTCTGCCTACCTAGCTTAGGAAAGGAAATTATTTTTTTCTAAGGGAGGTTATAGGTGGGAGGAAAGGAGGGTGGGAGGGAGGGGTTGAAGGAAGGGGGGGGCAGAGGGGAAGAGGGAGAGAGAACAAGACACTTACAGCCTTGACTTTGAGAGAAGGCCACCCTGTGCTTGCACTGTTTTTATAAGCTCAAGGAGACAACACAGACCTTCTTGGAAAAATAAAAACAAGCAGGTGAGTTCCCAGCCTTCCCCCAGGCGGAGTAGGGTTCTGGATTGCCAAGAACAGCAGTTTCACACTCCAACCTGCCTCCTTGGGCTATTTAAGACGGTCGCCCAACCCCTCCTCCTCCTCCTTCTCTGCCAGCCTGGAGGGCTCTCAACTTCCGAAAAGAGCTGAGAAGTGGCGGGAGAAGGGTGAGTCTCGCTGGAAAGCGACTCCCTTCACCCATTCCACGCCCCCCACCCGAACTCCAATCCACACTTCTCACCAACATTCAGTTTCAGCAGGAGTAAGTGGCTAGCCCGCCAGAAGAACCGACAACTTGCTAAACTGGACTTTGGTGATGTCTCCCTGCCAACGCCACCGCCCCCCCCCCACCCCGCGCCCTCCTCCTAGTCTGTTCGGCCAAGATAGCGGCTCTTCCCGCCCTCCTCACCATTCTTCCCAGTAACAATCCCCCTCACCTCTGTTCTCCTCCCTCCCCAGTCCTCCGAACTGGGGCAGAACCGCAGGTACCACCCAGGCAAGACCAGATCCGAGCAGCCCGACAGCGCAGACTGCCAGCGAGCGCGGAGAGAGTCCTCGCCTCGCGCATCCGCAGCGGGAGAACATCCGCTACCCCCACCCGCTCCGCGACCGCTCGGGCCCCCCGCGGCGCTCGGGCCCCCCCCATCCCTGCACCACCCCACCTCCCGAGGCTCCTGCGCCGCCTTACCCAACTCAACCTGACCTAGCCCTGGCTCCTCGGAGCTCGGGAGAGGGGCGCCGCGCGGGTTTCCCGGGACCATCTCTCCACCGCTCCAACCCCGATTTCAACATTTCGGCTTCGACAGCGTTTTGCGAGCAAAGTCACAGAGCGCCCTCCTCCTCGCTCTCCCCTCCTCCCTACTCCCCAGCCCTCTGCTGGGGTTAAAAAGGAGAAGTGAAAGGTATGCAAATGACAAGCAAATTGGAAGAGCCTGGAAGAAAGGCAGCTATAATAAACAAGACAAAGAGAAAGGACGAGGGGACCAGCACCGGAGTTTTAGCCGGGGGAGACGGGGAGGATGAAGCTTGGCGGAAAGCGGGGATCCAGGCGAACAAAAAGCGACCCGGTCCCCCTCGCGGTCCTCTCTCCCGAGGAGGCAGGGCAGGAGAAAGAAGGAAAGGAAGCAGACGCCTCCTCACAGCCCAGAAACAGTACACAAAAGGTGACAAGATCAGCGACAAGTCCAGCCGTATCAGCCACCCCCCCCCATCGCCACCACCACCCCAGCCACCAGCAGGAAAGAGAAAGAAATAAAAGCCAAGCGGATCACTTACTCTTAGGAACTGGGAGGAGCGGAGCGCTGAGTTCTACGGAGGCTCCTGCTTAGAAACTGTTTAGAGCCTATTTTATGACGATTCATTTAAATAACACCATTTTCTCCTGGGGGAAAAAAAAAATGTTTACACGGGTATGAGTAATGGGAGTCTCTTTTCTTTTCTTCCCATTCAAGAACAAGCCAGGACAAGTGATTCTGGAAAAGGGGAGGGGACTGGCGAGGGGGAGCGGATACTTACGCGGTGCAGAGGGCAGGGGGACCGAGCGCGGTTTCGCCGGCAGGGAGAGGAGCACACGCGCGCGCACACACGCGGCGGTGTCTCGCGGGGGATGAATGTGATAATTGGACCCGGGCCGGTGAGTGTGCGCGAGCGGGGCGAGCGGGGCGAGCGGGCGACGGAGAGGGGACGGAGGGAAGGGTGGGAGGGGGCAGGAGAGGAGAGGAGAGGAGCAGAAGAGAGGGAAGAAGAGGAGGCGGAGGAGAGCAGGGAGGAGCGGAGAGAAAGGAGCGGAGGCGAGAGGAGCGGCGGAGAGGGGCCGAGCGGAGCGGGAGCGGGCGGCCCGGCGAGAGCTCTTTTGCGCCGCGGCGCTTCCCCGGCTGCAATGGTGTATGATTTCAGAGCGCTCCCTCAGCTGAGGGCTCCGCTCCACAACAAGATTTACTTTAAGACACAGCTGAAGGAAACAGGAAGACTGCACGTCACAGTCTGACTGACGTACCCGGCCCCAGCACCCAATCGCGAGGCGCCTTCGGATTCAAGGGGGGATAGCGAGGCAAGAGAACTTGGGAGGAAAAAAAAATATATAAAAGGGGTGGGGGTGAGGGGCTGGGAAGAGAGGAGGGGAGAGGGGCCCCGCGCTCCCCCTCCCCCCGCCCCCATCCCCGGCCCCCACCCCCGCCCCCGCCCTGCCACCGCTTCGGGGCGACGGGATCGCCGCGCCGGGGCCGGAGCGAGCCATCTGCGGGCACTGTGCAAAGCGGGCGACGGCGCGAGCGGCGCTCGGCTCACACTAGCTCGTCCAGGACGCAGGTCCTTCCCCCCCCCACCCCCCTTCCTTCCCCAGATACGGCTGATCCAGTTCCCCGAGTGGCCGAGCGTGGAGCGGACTTGGGTGGAGGAAGACACGGAAAAGTGTACTGGAGAAAAAGTGGGGCTTTAGGGGTGGGGTGGTCTAGGAGGAGGGAGCGGGGTAGCTCAAATCGTTCCATCTTTTAAATGATCATAGATAGTATCAAGAATACATGTCACCCTTGCTTCCTTTTAAAGGCGAGGTGGACAATAAAATACAGGTAGGTTTGGGATTAAAATCATGGGTGCCAGAGGTTTCCCTTGGGCTCCGCTGCATCTGGTAGCCGACCAGTATTGGCTGACTTCCAGTTAATCTCCCGTCAAAATTATTAGGAATATGAGTATTTGCCCTTGGTTATTTGGGTTGTAGAAACAGCAGCCTTTTTTTTGAGGGGGGGGGGAAATCTTGCAAACATTACCTCGCAATTACCCCGCACTAACTCACTCACCCCAGAATGACCAAAGAGAGAGGTTTCATATAGGAGTACACAGTTTTGACGCCTGGGTAACAAACTTTGAAGTTTATTAGGTAAGAAATTTCAAATGCTTAAATTTCGGGCTTCAACATAAAGCTATAGAAAATTCACTTTGGTTTGACATTTCTTGGATGAAAAATAACTGGCAAGATTTCTTTAGATAATGTGGCTCTTAAAGAGCTCCTTGGGGTTTTGCAACTTACAAATGCTAAAGGGCATTTCTAGCCACAGCCCGAACGTGTCTTTCACCGGGCACCCTAAACGGCTTTTAATAAAGCAACCGTGTTTATGTCCTAAAGATCCTATAAAAGCCGGGACTTACAAGGGCTGCGAAGCAGAAACATTCATACCTAGTCGATTACACACTCAGTTTTTAGGTAGGATGGGGGCAAGTACTTTTTGTATGTTCCTCGAATTCAGGCAGATCAAAGGTTGAATGACTTTGGGACAACAGTGTTTATGAGCTATGTTAAAAGTACACTGGCGGACAACTACCACCATCTTCGGCAACACACACACACCTCTTTCCTAGGACATTTACAAACGCAGCCTCAAATTCATCAGACTGTGAAGAAGTCTTCTCTTTGAATAAGAATAGAGATGATAACACGTCTGAGACTATACCCTGTAGGAAACTTTTGGCACGGGATTCAAACATTGAAAAGAAGGGGGGAAAAATCAAGCTGGCCAGGGTAGGTGTCAGGGATAAGAAAAGAGACTTGCTTGAGCATCCCCAGCCTTCATTCCTCCCCTTCCACCACCCCCAGACACTCCCTCCACACCATTAGGGAAACCACACAGACGCACACAAACACACCACTCACACTTACAATGATCGGCTATTGTATCAAGTGTTGTAACCGGGATGTGACAATTTAGGCTGGGAACAGAAATAATCTATCAACGTGCCCATTAGATACAGGATGGAATAATGCTTCTATTGGTTGGGTCCTTTCGAGGTAAGCGGGTGTATTGAGGGAGGAAATGTGCGTTCTGTGAATGGATCAAGGCTACTTCCTTTCTTCTTTTCCGTCCTATTATTTTCTTTAAGTATCCCAGTTTGTACATATGTTAGCGCCAGCCGACAAATAAACTGGTAGGAGTCAAAGATATATGCCCTCCATACCTTAAAACCATCTGCTCAGTTTGACATTTAAAAGGAAGGAGGGCAGGGAAGGAGGAGGAGGGGGGGGAGGGGGGAGAAACGGAGCCCAGGGACAGAAAAGATTCAGAATCTGGAAGGAAATGGCTTGAACTTTAGCCCACAAGTTATGTCAGTTGCACCTAGCGCTCGGATGCACGTTTTGCACACTCTACGCCCCGGAACTAGCGGCAGGAAAAGTTCCCTGCGAACCCCAGGAACCCTTCTGTCACTCCCTGGGGAAGGCAGGCCTGAATGGAAGTCGGGGTAACCCGCTTGGCAGACAAGGAAGCCCCCCCCCGCCCCCGCCAACGCTGCGGAGGCTCGAGGCTCGCCGCGCTCTGCCGCTGCAGTTCGCAGCCCGCATTAGGGCTCAGGAGCGGCTGGTTGAAATAGGAGCGCGCGCGACGCTGGGCATGCGAGCTCGGTCCGCAGCCCAGCTCCGTGAGCTACGTACGCGGAGCCCTGTCCTGTCCCCTACCGTCGGGGCGATGTACAGGCCGGGCTCCTGGCAGCCTCTCTTGCCCAAGCTGCGGCGCTCTCTCAGGTCTTGGGCCGCCCAAGAGCAAGGCGTGAGGCCCGAGCCCCCTATCTCTGGCGACTCCCGGTTTGTTTTCTGATAGGGGAGAAGCGATCGGTCAGGTCGGAGCCGAGAAGTCGCCTAGATATTGGCTCCATCTCTGCAATCAGGGGCCAAGCCTAGGGTCAACCCCTTCCTCCGCCCATTGGCAACACAACCCCAATACCTTAAAAGTTAACACAAGTTCTGACCGGTCTTCCAACAAACCTCATCCATGCAGACTGCATTTACTTATTTATGGGAAGGGGATCTGCAGTGAGTTCTTAGTCAAACTCTTGCAGTTACCACTTAATGCATCTGGTTCTGGGTTAAACACACTTTGCTTTGACGTTTCTTCGGTGTATTTCGGCCCCCCTCCACCGTTCTTTCTTAAAGCCCTTAGACGAAGGAGGGAGGGAAGATGGCACATAAAAAATTTAAAACCTTACAAAGGACCGTCATCAGATCCTAAACAAATAAATTCCGGGAATTTCAACTGGATCCGGCACAGAGGCCAATGTGAGCGTGGATTTCGGGAGAAAGATGCTGAGGATCCCTACCTGGACACACAAACACACACACAACCATCCACTCTCCACCACCACCACCACCGCCACCACCCTGAAGAGGAGAAGAAAAAGAAAGAAAAACCAAGTCCAGGGTGCAGGCCGGCCTGCTTCCGGCTGTCGAAGGGCAGTCTGACCGCCATTCTCTCACCCCCCACCCCCCTCTATCTCCTGTGCCCAGTGTGACTCCAAGCCCAACCTGGACCTGTTCTGAATTGGGGGGGGGGGGGGTAGAAATGCCACAAGATCAGTAGCAAGTAGCAGC
>NW_022631611.1:0-46066 GCF_010015895.1 Lontra canadensis
TGTGTTGGGTGGGAGGCTGTTCTGCTGTTCTTTTTCTCCGCCCCCCCGCCCCAGAATGAGTGGCAAAGACACATTTTCCCCCTGTCTTCCTCCTCCTCTTCCCAGTTGCTTTACCTTCAAGGATGATTTGTTTTATTAAACTGACTGTCCCTAGCCTCTGCAGTACATAATAAAAGCCTGACATAGCAGGCTGCCTGCCTTCTGTGTCCTGCAGACACTCATCATAAGTGTCAGGACATACCAAGGTTAGTGGTCACTGGAAGTGTGCTCGCTGGCCCAAACCTTGCCAAACGCTCTTGGCAGCTGAATGAATGTCACAGAAAATAGAAGGGGAATTACAAAGGTTAAAAAGAAGACAGCCTCCCCTATTTTCTGGAGACAGAGAAGCTGATTTTTCACACCTCTGAAAGATCCCCAAGCTCATCACTTAGCCTTTTGCGGGATTCCTCAACCTGGCCCTTTGCACAGCTTCCATGGATACCTCTCCATCCTCCATCCCCTTGAAAAATTGGTCCACTGCCCCCATTTTATCAGTGAAATGATCTTTGCTGAAATGGAGGGAAAACAAACCAGGCATAGAGCTCTCTCCCCAGTCCCTCCCCAACATCCAAAGGCTCTAATGGTTTATCAAGGTTATCAATAGATTACGATCTTATCAAGGGAGATCATCTATTCAGTTTATCTTTTAAACTATTTTTTTTTTTCAAACTCACTTTGAAGGGAAAATGTAAAAGGGAATCTATGTATGGGCAGGAGTATTTAACGGATGGAAAAGTAACATCGTGGCTAGTATTTTGGTGAATTAGTTTGTGTGTGGGTTTTCTTTCTTCTTCCTCCTCCACTTTTTTTTTTTTAAATACTATAAAAGGGCAATAAAATGCTGACTGTAAGAAGACAATGTCAAGGAGAAAAGGGTACTGGTATTTTGGATACTCTTCACTGCTCGCCTTGGAGAGAGAGTTATTCTTGTCACAAACCCTTTTGTCTGCATCTGCTGACTGCTTGCCTGTAGCCAGCAGCATACTTTAACTGTTTTGTCACCTCCTAACATCACATGCATCAGCTGTTGGGCTTTTGTTACGGGTATTGTAGAACTAATCCACTGTGGCTGTTCTACTGTGCAGTAAATAAAACAGAAACGGGCTTCTCAGACAATTCTGCATGAATATTTCAGATGGCTTTACAACTCCAATTCACAAAATCAAATAAATAAATAACTCCCCCAGCCTCCCCCAGCCTCTACCCACACAGAAACAAAACCCCTCCAACTAGACCCAGATGCCTCCAAGTCAACTGCATTGGAGACACTGACTTGAGCCTTCAAGCAATTGTTTCGGTGAAGTTGAAAAAATAATGCTCTCTAAACTTGAACGCCGCGGTATTCATATTTATTATTAGCGTTAGACACATCTAATTCCAAAAACTGGGTAAGCAGCTTTGAAAATCTGGAGAGCTACTTTTCTCCTTGGGCTTTCACAAACACGCGCGCGTGCGCACACACACACACACACACACATTCTCTCTCTCTCTAATGCCATCAGAAATATAGTTAGAGTTGCCTTGTCAAAACTGTTTTCATTGTCTCCATCTGCATCTCCTTCCCTCCCACTCATCTGAGCGGGGTCAAAGGAAGATGCTTGTGCATCTTGTTCATCCCAAGGGTCTTTCCAAAATGTTGAACCTGTGTAAGAGCCTAAAAGGAAAAGTCGAACTTGGGGCTTTCAAACCTGAATTTACATCATGAGTTCTCTTAGAGTGTGAACAATGCACTAATCACATTTAGCGAGGCATTTTCTAGATGACATCTAAGTGTCTTTGGAGAAGCGAAAACCAGAAAGGGCCTCTGTACGTGCACACGCACACACACGCGCACACACGCGCACACAGGTCCTAGGGAAGGAGACAGAGTTAAAGTACTTTCCCGAGCATTCGCTCACCCTGGTGCGCACATGATTCCTCTAAACAAACTCTCCCATCCCTGCTGTTTGTTAAGTAAATATTGATCAAGGAGAGACGGAGCTCCTGACGGCAGTGGCACAAGCTGGGGACTTACACTGCAGACAGAGTGGACTTAAATGGATAAACTCAGATGCTTTAGTAACTCCTCCAAGATTATCAGATGAAAAGGCAAAAACAGAGACGACATTGCTGCTCCTCTCCACTGTCTCATTCTCCCGGAATTTTCCTGTCAGGGGCAGAGGAGGAAACCTGGAGCTATCAAATACGATCACAAGATGCCGTGGCGCGGGGTCTCCCTCGCGGCCGGGGCTCGCATTTACCCTGAGCGCGCGCCCGGGGCCGCAGCGGCCCAGAAGGAAGCCATGACGCCGGACGCCGCGCGCAGTGCATTGTGGGATCGAGTCCTGATGCCCCGACGTGGCAGGGAAGGCCCAAGGGGGGAGAGCAAACATGGATGCGCTTCAGGAAGCGTAAAATACCCCCCGAATGTAAGGTGATGCTTGGAACCTTTAAAGAAGAGTCCAATTCCTGGGAAGTGTCTCAGTGTGATGAGTCAATGTGTACAAGGCAGTATTTTGAGAGATGCTTTGAGTATGTTTGCTTGAGTGATCCTATGGCCCAAGTCAACAAGTTGAGAAAGTTGCTTTGTATTTCCTAAATTTTATTTCAGTCACTTCATGATGGTGATCTGAACCCCTGTCATAGAGCTGAAGGGCCAGTTTTAAAATGGTCCCCTGAGATTCACTGAGTGCCATGGTCAAAGAAAGAGGTAGAGTTCCCACCAAACGGCTACATGGTGTTTAAATTTTACTGGGATTCTCACACCTGTGTTTGGAAGCCTGGTGTTATCCGGGGTGCCCTGGCTGCGAAGCCACTTGCCGAGGCCGGCCGGGTGATACCAGGAAAGGCAGAGGAAGATTCTGCGGCAGCAACCGGGCTTCGGACTAAAGTCTCTTTCACTCTGATGTTCCAAGCGGCCTTCAGCCTTCGGGGACCACACGGGACTGGGTCAGCATAATGCCCATGCAGTTTTAGGCCTAAGAGCGGGCTCACTTCCCTAGTAACGTGTTTTGCTACTTAAATATGTGAAGAGTAAATGCTTATAGGAAGTGGCTATAGTTCAAGGCTGCCCTTAAAAAAAACAAAAACAAAAAACACAAAACACACAATAAAACAAAAACGAAAAAACAAACACGTTTCCTCTAAGCAAAGGAACACATGGCAATAACAGTCTGTATCATATTTTTTTTTACAAACCTTCAAAAGAACAATGTTCTGTTGAGCAAAATTCAGTAGCATTCTGTAAACATTAATTTAAGGAAATCAATAGACTCAGTGAGCTAAAGCCATATTGCAAGATAAACTGGCCAGAGTGCCACTTTGTCAAATAGATTTTCGTTTTCTCGGATAGATAAAGACAGTTTCAAAACGGGGCAAACGTGTTGCAACCAAGGTTTGAAAAGTATGTGGCCTTCAAACAGTCTGCTTGTTCCTACTGCAAAGCTGGATAAACATACTTTAAAAATGATAAGATGGTTTAGAATTGATTTGGCTTTCAGATTCTGCATATAGTAGATTTCTTGGTTGTCTCACAGGAAAAGAATAAAACAAAATCCCACACATTCAGAAAAAAAAAATGTACTTGGGAGAAGGGGTTAAATTGTCTTGAGAAAGGGAGCTGGGGGGGGGGGCAGTGTCAGTTGGTGCTTGACTTTAAAAAAGAAAGGAAGAAAGAAATCTTTATTCATGCTGACCTGATGGGCAACAGGCCTTCTTGCCAAAATCCAAAAGCCAAACTCTCTAGTGGGTTTGGGATCAGAGGTTTCAGCTGGTGGAAGCTGTTCCCGTTCTGTGCACACCACGCAATGTCATGTTAATGTGCCAGGGGCGGGGATGGGGGACCAAGCGGGAGGGAGACCCACACAACGGTCCCCAGGTTGCTCCCAGCCAGCCTGAAAGAGCTGCAAGGATAATTAGAAAAAGTGGCAAAAGGAAAGCGCGTATCTCCGTCTGTCACTGCGGCAGGGACATACACTGAGCTTGTGGCAGGAAAACTTCCAAGGGAACATGCATGGCATCCTCCGGCGCCATACCAGTCCGTGGAGATGCTTGTAGAGGAGCCACCAGAGAGACATGGTGGAAATGGCCCCACTGGAGGAAGTGTAATAAACAGAATGAAGAGTCACATGGGAAGGGGGCGAGGGAGGCTAAGATCTACCTTGAACGGACAGCGGAGTTCCATGAAAAAGCATCAGGGACATGAACTTGGGTCTGCAGTGTGGGCAGGGAGGGGCTGGGGATACCACAGGCAATCACCCCTCGTGTGGGCTTCTCTGACAGCCACGTGAAGGAAGGGCTGAGGTGTGCCCCGAGTGCTCCCTTTGTTTCCTTACCTAAATTGAATCTTCCTCATTTCAAAGTGGCTATTTAGAAAATACAGAATGCACAATAAAATTTCTACACCTCCAAGATGTTGATGAGGTATGTGTTGATTTAAAAAAATCACGTGACGATCAAGAACTGTGCTTGGATGGAGAGTTTTGACGAATTGTGACTTTTGAGAATAAAAAAATGAATGTCTTAACAGCTACTCTGCCTGCTAATAGTGCGTGTATGCTTTTTAAACGGCATAAACCTTCCATTGGAAACTTGATAGAAATATCAAGAGAAATAAAGCCGTCTCTCTCCTAGCCCCAGAAAAGGAAGTACTTAACTAGCTTGCTGGGAACAGAATGGCAAATGCCATTACAATACACTCTATGACCCTGTCGAAATTATTTTGTGGCACTGAAATTTGGTTCACCAAATATGACGAAAAGGGCTAGTTTATTTGCTCATGCTTGGAAGTCTTGGTGGCATACGTCAGGAAACACAATGATCATAATGTTATTTGTGGTGACAGAGTAAATGTTCCTTCCCTCCTGAACTCTGCACGTTTCAAAGAGTGACTCCAACTTTAAATAGACAAAACAAGTGAACAAATAAAATTCAACAAAAAGAAAACCAGAGAAAAAGTAATAAAAATGGAAATCTAATACTTTCCTAATCTCTTTAGCCCCCAGGATTCATTGAAGATACTCTTAGATCTTAGACATAACTGGAAGTTCCTGCCGGAATTACACTTCTGGTAGGCTATTCAGGTAAGACCTGGACCAAGACTATTTCACCCAAGAATCTTGGAGTTTTGGAACCTCAGGACTCAGAGAGAGTCCGTGTTCTCCAAGAGAGTGAAACAATCCAAACCAGGGGTTGGCAAACTTTTTCTGTAAAGGGCTAGATAGTAAATACCTAGACCTTGTGGGCCACATTCTCTTTCTGTTGCATATTCTTCTTCTTGTTTACAACTTTTTAAAAAGTATAAAAACCATTCTGAGCTCAGAGTCATAAAAAACAGGCTGAGGGCCGGATCTGGCCCATACATCATAGTTTGCCAATCTCTGCGCTTAGCTAAACTTGAGGGCTAACGATGGTCCCGAATGCACTTTCATTCTTCACTAATCCCATGGGCCTCGCCGGGTCATCACACTACTTGTCCTGTAGGGTGGCTGGGACTGATTCACTCAAATTCAACCGACAATGTCACACCATTCCTCAGATGCACGGAAGGCTGCCCATGTCTATGGGAACAGAATGAAACCACACCCAGCGATCATCAAGGCCCAGGAAGACTTCAGTCCTTCTCTGCCGTGATGAGGAGCATTTTCTTAGAAATGTTCCTGCCAGGAAACATTCAGATGTACGAGACGGAGGAATCCGGACCTCCTTCACAACACACCAAGTGAATCCGCTCCATACTTAGATGGAAAAACAAGCAGCATACCTTCATGCAGCAGTGTTAACTCCCTTCCCCTCAAGGTAGCCCCACGAATTATGTGCCATTGGTATCTGAGTTCAAGACAGGCTGATAGTGCTTAAAGTTTAACTTTTGCTACAATTACTGGGTGAGGTGGTAGAATAAATAGGGCCAAGCTTGGTGCCATTCCTGGATGGGAGATTATCCAAAAACAACAAGACATAAACTCTCCAATATTGCACGAAAGGAAGCTGGGGCACAGATAATCCACAGTTACTCCTGTTTCGTTCAAGAATGCATTACGTGATTGTTTTCTGCGGCGGGTTTATCTTCGTAATTGAGCTTTGCCTAGACTAACATGGAAGCTAGTCTGCATGTCCTGTATTCATGCTAACAGAGCTGAGGAGCCCAGGGAGAAACTGTTAGGAAGTGGGGTTCAGGCAGGACAAGGAGAAGAGCATCACCCGTGGCAAGCACCAGAGAAGGCACCATGAGGTACGGATGATGATCAAAAGAGTGTTTCTGAGATCCCCAGATCCTAGGAAAGACCGCCACTCCGGTGACAACAGAGTATGCATCCCAAATAATATTGGGGCTGCTCTGAGAAAGGACTGGGATTAAAGGCCTCCATCGGATCTTTTGGTTTTGACTAAAGGATTTTTGTTCTCAGAGAAATTCTGTTTTGTGTTTCTAGAATATTCTATTGGTCTTTCCTCCACAATTACCCTTTGCAAAAGGAAGGATGAGCTGTATTTCAAAGCAACCTAAGAGCTTGGAATGGCACTGAAATTCCTTTTTCAAGAAGGGGAAATAGTTTGGGAAAGGGGAGGAACTGATTCTTGAATGGCTCCCAGCCTCTTTGGGAGCCTTCCAGACCCATGCCAACACCTAACAGGACTTGAGGTAATGTTTGTGATGGGGAGTCTTAGGATGCTGTCAGGGATTGGCTCTTGCATTGGTTCTGCCGAAAGGTAATTACAGGAATTGATATACAGATTTTCTTGCATACCGTCAGGCCACTGAAAATGAGAAACCTTTGAAAATTGTCTCTATATTAAAGGAAACACAGTGGCCTTGAAACCAGAGCCTTTCATCTTCCTCCACCCACTTCTGCTTCCGGTTGTTCTTCTGCCTTTGCACCACTCTAACCCCCACAATTGTTCTCAGCAACATACTACCTTTTACTAAAAGTCACCTTTAGAACCAGATTTTACTTTAAAATGCCATGGAGCCCCTCGCCCCTCAAAAACCCCAGAAATTGGGGACTAGGACCCTAAAAAGATGAAAAATACATATCCAAAAGACTTGTGTGAGGATTTGATACCTACTGACCACAAATGCATGAACACATACCAAATCCCACTGGGAAAGACTTTCACAATCAAGATTATCACCATATTGGGAGTCCTTAAAAAAAAAGCTGGTGTTGCTTTTACAAAAATTGCCAACCCAGCCCAGTAGTGAAGGTAGTTATCCAAAACAACCCTTTCTGTCCTGAAGGAGGGCAGATGTTGTATCTTAGACAGAGGTTCACGCACAGCGCAAATTCTGGTGGTTGGGGGGAGGTGTGTCATAGTGCGATACGTGTGGGAACAGGTATACACGCCCCCTCTCAGTTTGTTCAGATCTGCTCCATCTCCTAGAAAACCCACTTGCATGAGGGCTTCGGCACAAATGTCCTCACTGTTCAGCTGCCCCAGCCAACACAACACGTAAAGTGAGCAGAGTATAACGATCGTGCCAATTCAGTCAATAGATGTTTATGAATGTAAAAAATTAGTCTTTCTAATCCCAGCACGGGAGTTGCCATGTCTCCAAGGGCACTGTTGAGATTCAGATCTGCAAAGAGAGCCTTGGGAGAACACGAAAATGGGCACCCTAGAGACTTTCACTGAGATAATTAAGCCAAGCAGAACCACAAGGGTAGAAGTGGCCCTACATGGACACCATCTGGGTTCCTAGGTGCTCCACAGTCACTGCTGAAAGCTTTGCCTCGTGCCCAGGATTTATTTCAAGAACGCGGAAGGTCTTCTAGAATCACCGAATTTCAGAGATAGAACAAAGCTCCGTGTTTCATCTTATTACTTGACAGGTGAGCAAAGTAGAGCTCAACGAGGCAGGTGTTGTCAGAGGCGGACACCCCCCCCAATCCGGTTCTCCCTCTGCCAGACCCCATCCCCTCACTGCTACCCTTCTCATCTGGAACCCATGACTCCGGAATCCTGGACCCGTTCCAGCCTGGTGTCACCTTTACAGCCACACCTGGGGCAGGAGGACTCCCTTTCTCTTTTTAAAACCAGTTTTGCATTGACTCTTTGTCCCAATTCTGATGAGAGCTCCTTGTTTGCTCATTTGTTTGTTTGCCCATTTAGGGTCAGCAGGAAATGGTGCAAGAGTTGAGCTACTGATAACAGCAACAAGGTAAGTTTTACTTGGCTGCATGAATTAATAAAAGCAGATGCTTATACAGCACCTACTTTGTGCTAAGGTCATCACGTCTAGTCATGTCATTCTGAAGACAACTCTGTGAGGTGGTTGCTATTATTTTCCTCATTTAATAGACGAGGAAACTGAGGCACAGGGAGGGTAACATACTTGTCAGGGTTTCAAGGGCTGGGATCTGACCCCAGGAGCCCGTTCCAGAATCCATGCTTCTAGGTTCTGCACTATTATTAGTTCACGACCACTGACATTGCAAAGATTCCCCCAAAGGATTTCCTTCTTAAGATCTCAAGGTGATGCTTTCACATAAAATAACACCGACTTATAAGTAAACATTTTTTTTCCTGCCTGAGAATAATTCAGAGGCCAGAGCTTTCTTGCCCTAGTTTTATCATTTTAAAGACTCAAGCCCAAGAGGAAGGTCCTGTCTTCATGATATCAAATACCCTGATGCTTCATTTACAAGAACACTGAAAATATCCTGACAACATAGCATGGTGGATCTGCCCCTTGTTTTTTTTTTTTTTAATTTTTTTTTTTAATTTCTCTGGGTATGTCCTGGAGACACATTCAGATTTTCCAGAATAAGAATACTTGCCAAGCCTCATCAGTTGTTCTCATGGGACCAACTTAACCAAAAAGCACTACTGAGATGTTACTCAAGAAATCCAACTTCTGAGGATAAACTTTTGGGACAAACAAAACAAATCACAGTGGGTGTGGGTGAGAGAGGTACAACCACCAAACCACAGTGTGGCCTGCCCATAGCTCAAATTAGGTCCCGTGGTCTGCTAAGTGTAACCGTCCCTCGAGAAGACACAGTCACACCAGAAACGCATTACAGAAGGGCAGCAAAAGTGATCGTGGGCAGCCCACTTACTGTATGGGATTAGACTTTTAAAAAGGACTAGAGCCCCTTAATCTGGAGAGATGAAGATTAAGAGGGAGGAATGATCAAAGTCTATAAAATCAGAAAGGAAATGGAGAATATGGCCATAGTCCTATTCACAAATCCCAGGATATTATAACAAGCGAGATCCCTTTGGAGTTCCAGGGAAATCACTTTAAGAGCCATAAAAAGAAGATACAATTTTCACAGCAGGTAATAAATTTAGAGAATTATTATCTTGAGGAGTGGTATACTCTGAGAATGCAGTTAGGTTTGAAAAAAAAAAGGTTTAAATAAACCCATGGGTGATAAAACCATAATGAGCTAATAATGGAAGCTTGGGAATGTTCTAGGGACATCGTGAGTCTTTTGAAAATGATTCCAACAGTGACAGGTACCAGCCTCTCCTGATGGGCTTTCTGCCCAGGGGGCTGGGAAGCCAACAGATCTGACCACCTCTCCCTTCATTCTCCCCGTCAGATCGTTCCTAATATTCGAAAAGAGGCTCTGACTGGAACGTGTTCGGATCTGGTACGATACAACAACTCATTCCTTGCAGGGAGTTTTCTTTATTCATTGCTATTGTCTCTGACCTAGGGTCTGACCGTGATTCCCATAAAAATATGAACTTAATCCTTAAAACAAAAAATCTCTGTCTTACTCAAAGATAGAGACATTTCAAATATCTTATGTTGTGGTAGTTAGGAGATAAAAAAAAAAAAACACAACTGGTTAAACTCTCTACTGGGGAAGTTACTGATAGTATGGTATGGTAACACAGACCAATTACTTCAAATTTAAGGGGAAATTAAACATCCCAATTATGGAGCACCCATCACAGTCCAAGATATTAAACTCGGGAATGTACTGCAGTTAATGGAGAAACCAGCACACCTTCACAAAAGCTGTGGTTCTGTGAAATACACAGGATAAGACTTAAGGGAAATGTTTTAGCTCTTTTCCAGAAGATCCAAGTACTAATCACTTTAAATATCTAATAATAGGTCACTGTTGGGGCTGGGGAGGTTAGGGCCGCAGAAGGAGGCAGGGGACTTTGGTAGGGGGTAGAGTGGAGATGAAGATTCCATTCAGAGAAAAAGAACCTTCAGACGACCATAACATGCACAGCGGAGCACGAAGAATCCTTCCTGCACTCGCATTTGAGACTGCTCTCTGAAAATTGGTAAAATGTGGCAATGCGTAGAAAGCAAATAAAGGAGCCAAGGAGAGGAAAGGAGTGGCATGCAGGAGAAAGGCATCCGTCCAACAAGCGGTATCTAATAACTCCCCATCCCAGCCCGATCTACCATCAGACCCTGGGAGCTGTCCCTTGGTATCTGGGCAAACTGTAAGTTTGAAAATGTCAGCCTTCGTGTTGGGGAGCTATGCAAAGTCACCATCCATCTGGGGAACGGAGAAGTAGGAAGGTGGCAAGGGGGTGGGGCTGGGTCAAGGGGTAGAGTCACCCTGCTTCTCATTGTGGACCTCAGAGTGATTTGGGCAAGAAAACTGGGACATCTGGAGTTCAGAAGTCGAGGAAAATGGGGAAGAACCGGGAAGATGAATACATGATCATCAGCGACACAAAAGAATGGAGCAGAGAGAAGCCTGGGCTTGGGCACTCGCGTCTGGCAAGGAGGCCGGCAGCCGGGCTAATGAAGCATTTGTGGTGTGGGATGTTTGCCAGCGCAACAAAGAAGATGTGCTTGGGCTCTGCAGATGTGCCAGGGCCCCCAGAGCAAAATAATGACATAATCACCATCAGTGTCACAGACCAGACTGTACACAAGGTGACAGGGGAGGGGGGGGCCTGTAATACACACACAGGGAGGACTCGCCACGGCCCATGGCGGCGGCTGCCCCAAGGCCTGGGAGGCAGGCAGAGTCACCTAGCCTAGCTGTCTCTAGCTGGATCTTCGATCCCGAGGTAAGGCTTGTCCCCACCACTGGTGGGTGCTTCTCCTCGGACCCAAGCTGCTCCCAAGGAGGCAGCAGCAATCTGAAAAGCTTATGAGAGCTTCAGACTGGCAGGAAAAAAGGCAGAAGGAAGAGAAGCAAGAGGGAAGTGGAAGGAGAGAATTTTGAGACACCCTCCCTCGGTCTTCTGCCAAGTTCTGGGCTCAAACTTTTCTTGAACCTGGCCCCGGCCCTCCCATCTGAGATATCAATACGATCACGGATGTCCGTGTTTCAGGCCGTAAAGCGAAGGCAAGAAAACTTTGGGGGCACCTGGGTAGGGAGGACACGAAAGGGCCGCGTGTGGGCCCCCTGGGTGCGAGGGCCTGGGCGGCGGGGGGGCGGGAGGAGGCGGCCCCCGCCCATCCGAAACCAGGTCCCGCAGAGGGCTCAGCACCTGCCCGCGGCTCCCGCTCGCTAAGGTGGGTGTGTTAGTACAGCTGTCTGGCTTTTAAGTGACTTTTGTCAGTTTGAAAGTGAAAGTCTGTTTGAGGAGCTGCGAGAACAATAGCCCAGAGCCCGGAAGAAGAGCTTGCAGCACAAAGGACCGAGACTACCCTCGTGTCCCTTTTCATTGCTTCTGATGAAAGATTTATAAGAATAACTTTAATTTTTTATGACCCCCTTTTTGGTATGACTATATTAGTTGTGTCAACTTCCATACACAGGTTCTCTTTAAATACCAAAAGGTCTGTGGGGAAAGTTGTTCAAGGAGGCTACGGGGACAGAATCACTTCTGGCCATCGTGATGGGTCCCTTCCTCCAGGAGGAGCTGCTCTGAGAGACCCAGAGATTTCCTTGAGAGATGGTTCCCTTCAGCCTCGACGTCCCTGTGCCCCCGACAGCGAACTGATCTTAAACCTTTCTAATGTGCCCGTTCAACCGCTCTTTGGAAGAACAATTATATTTGTTTTTCTTGGCTTCACCCTATTTAACAGGAACAGAAGTATAATAATCATTAATGGCCTTCCTCCTTTACTTCTCAAATAGCTGTCTCTACATTGAATCTTTCAGTTTGTGTCTCAGCCAAAAAAGCAGGGGTGGCAGGGGGTGGCGGGGGGGGGCACACAGATTGCATTGTTTTGTGTCATGTTACCAAATAGCACTGACGATTGGCTTAAGGCAATCACTGAAGGTGACACAATATTTTCAAACGAGAATGATCTACTTTCAAGAACCAAAGTCCTAGGCCTCACCAAAAAGACCGGTTACAGAAACACTCACTCTTGGAAATTATACCGAGACACTTAAGAGAAATGAGGGAACGAGCTCTACATTTTCTGCCCTGCGGCTGAAAAAGAACCAAACGGGTTCCAGTGAAATCAAATCCGGGGGTGGGAGGAGGCTGAGGAAATTTGATTTAAAATATTATCGTTCACGTGAAAAGGGATCGCCAACTTCTGAACAAGCTTTAGGTGGCTAAATGAGTTTGTTTCATCCAGACGAAATAAACAGGCTGGTTTTCAAAAGGCTGTCAGAACTCCTCCAGACACTGAAGCCAGGACGGGCCAAACACAATGCTAAGATCCCACTGAAAGCTCCAACCACCACCGGCGGCGGCTCTCCGCAGAGAACTTGCTCCCTTTCTCCTATTGATAACCCTTTGTGGGACGAAAAAAAAGAGCAGAGGCAAGGAGAAGTGAATGTCAGACAATAGACATCACTCCCCACACTGTCTCTGAACTTCCCTCATCTCTGAAGGACAATTAATTATGAAGGCCTTAGGGGTAGGTCGAAGCAAGGGAAAGCCCACTGCCTTCCCAGCACTACGCTGCCACCTCTGTGCTTGCTAAATGCCTTCTCCTGTTGGGGCAGAGCCACCAAGAGAGCCAATAGATCATGGGGGGGGGGCGGGGAGGGAGGAAAGCAAAAGATTTTTTTTGTGTGTGCGTCTGCCCTTGTATAATTCTATTCTCACTGTGAACTCATCCATACACAAAACACAAGGACAATTTTTTTTTTTTTTTAAAGAGAGAAAAGCCACAGGGTAGGTTGCAGCAGAAACGGCCTCTCAGTGGTGTGTTAAAAAGGATGGTCTTTTCACCAAATCATTTCACAGAGGCAAAACAGACAAACACAAAGAGTTGAGACTTTTTCTCCGACATTAAATGGAGTAACTGATAAGGTCAGACACATGATACCTAAAGACATGAATCTGTGCACTCTTGAAGTCAAAGGGCCTCTCTGTGCTGAGGAACAATCTTTCAAAGGAAATAGATCATAGAACTCCACTGAATCCGCTTTAAACTTTATGAAGCAGGAGGAGAAAAAGCTCTAAGTAGGGAAGCTTGACAGAAGAGCCTTGAACTATTTTCTGAAGGAAAGATGAGACCCTCCCTAGGCTGCCACAAAACATTTTTTTTTTCTAAAGGCTTCTCTGAACTTTGATATGTGCCAAGACACTGCCATTGAAAGTTGTATAATTATGTGCTATAGCCACTGTGGAAAATGCTTTGTTCACCCCAACAAAGGACAATAAGCAAAGTGAAGCGACGTTACACTGTATCTTTTTCTTTAAGAATGTTGAGAAAGGTCATGGAATGCTATAACTAATAAAGCTGTTGAGTAAGGAGGTTTTAAAGCTGATCTTACTGTGCTTGAATGTAACCCAATGACAAAAAAGACACAGGGAGCTAAAAATGCAACGACATTACCAAACAGATGATAAATCAATGGTCCCGCTTCATTATACTGATCAACACCTTGAATCCCAAAAGGACAGTGGTGCAAAAACGAAGCTCCGTGCGGGCACAATCCTGCCTCTGCCCCCCACACCCCCCACCCCTTCCAGCCCACCTCGGAGCTGGCGTCTTTTACCGTCCTCTCCCTCACTCTTCAGGCCATCATTCTGTACAGGAATGTGTTCCCAGACAGCCATGTGTCTACTTATATTTAGAGAACATTCATTTAGTCTCTTAAAAGATCAATTTGGCTTGTCAGTGGCGGGACTGGCAGGGGAAGAAATGGGAAGAGCGTCTTTTCCTCCTCGCCGCCCACCAAGGGTGCGGGTCATGTGATCACTCAAACGGCTCAGTGGCTCCGAGGCCAAAAAGACAGCAGCGGCAGTAAGAGGGTTTCACCCGTGTGCCAGTTTCCCCAATGATCACTCATATTTAAGTATCTCTTTGGAGCGGAGGGAAACGCTTCCTAAATCCACCTGTCCTCATTTTTCTTTAAAGAGATGACAATGTGAATGAAAAACTTCCAAATACATTAAATCTTCTTCAACGCGGGATGTGTGGGAAGCGGGAGGGCTGGGCACGGGGTGGGGGGCAGGCGGGGTGGAGAGGATGTGTTCAGCACGTGTTGTTCAGTGTCTGGGGTAGGGGTGCGATAGGAGGGGTGCTGGGGTGTTATTTTCGCTTTCTAAGGGCGAAGCAAGGCAAGGCAGAAGTGGGTCCGCGGAACCACCCTTCTTGCCGGTCATGGGACACCTGGAAAAGAGTTGAACCATAGGCTCTGGGACGAAGCATCTGCTGGGTGGGGTGTCAGTGTCTTAGGAGACGGCCTGTACGAGCCCATTAATCAAGGAGTCAAGTTCCCCCCATTCTGTTTCTTTCTCAGCCTCCCATCCCCACACTTGGGTCTTGGGGAGCGGCGGAGCTAGGGACACTCATAGGGCACTTGGACCCTGCCTGCAGGTAAATGTCTGGCACTGGCAGGCCTGGGAGGGATGGCGGCCGGGCACGGAGGGGCGAGAGCTACCTCCTCCCAGTACCGGAGAATGACAGGGAGCGTGGGGGCAGCCTTGGAAAGTGACAGCCATCATTACCTTCCTTCCTGCCACAGTTGTGAGGGAAACAAAAAAGTAATAAAATCCAACTCATCTGCCCCTAAAGTCAGAAGTATCAGTATGATTTAAAAACTGGGAAGGGATCCCAACCCTCCTCTCCCTCCCTATAAAAAGATGTTGGAACTTCTTCAAAGGGAAGTGAGAATGAAGCATGGAAATCTATACCATAACACCTGGAAAGACAAATTTATTGTTGCCAATCTCATTAAACGTGAGAAGTAGGAGTGAAAGATGCAGCCTGTAATTAAACACCCTTTTCCTGCACACCTTCACACACTCACCTTCAGAAGCGAGATGCCCCACCCCGTGCGAGGTGGCCAACTTTCCTTCCTCCAGCACAGACTGAGGGCGCGGGCGCGTGGTGCGTGCCCCTCCCCCTCCGGGTCTTCTCCCACTTCCCCTGGGTCTTCTCAAGCTCTCACCACACTAAGTGCTGTGCCAAGAATCTTGGCCATTGTGTAAACTGATACAAAAGGCAGAACAAGCCCTCCTGTCACTTAGAAGGTCCTGACTCATAAAGGCCAGGAAACGCAGGGTCTAGAGGAGGAGAGAGATCGAAGCCACTCCCTCCTCGCTAGTGATAACCTTCCCCATCTGCTTTATTTTCCTGCAGGCCAGGGGTCAGCAACCACTCTGGCCTTGAGAGCCAGGAGCAGCAGGGGCTGGAGGGGGATGGTGCTAGGCGGGGACAGAGGTGCCGCCAGCCAGCTTATGACAGAGGCAGAGACAGACGGAGCACAAAGCTGAAAAAAGACAAGTAGCAGAAGAGAAAGAAAGAAGAAAGTCATGGTGAAGGAGGGAAAGCGTTAGCCTCTTTCTCTCTTTCCCTGCCTCTACCTGTTCCCACCAGTTTAGAATCACTTAAAAAACAGGATAAGGCTTTAGGCAAACTAAACATTTTCTTCTATTAACATCCACAGCGTTATTATTGCTCACATTAAATCAGTTAATACTGGTAAAACACTGAGAAGAGTGTCCAGGATTTAGTATAGCCAATAAACGTTAGCTATCTTATTGTTGTCACAAACAACGGATTGAGAAACTTAAAAATGCCACCAATAAGCTGTTTTATTATTTGACCAACTAATATTTCATTGGGGGGGAATAGATAGTCCTCGGAACGGACTGGGTCTTTGGGCAACATGTAGCCATAACTTCAAAGTCTCTCTACCATGCTCCATCCCTGTCTAAAAATTAGGGAAAAAAAAAAAAAAAAGAAAGAAAGAAAAAACCCCACAAGATGTACCGTTCTCTACTTGGCCATCCTCTTCGCTTGCTCCTATAAGACCACAGATTCACTTTACTTGATCTTAAAAGAAGGTTAAATACAAAAGTCAAGGAGTGCACAAAGCACCAGCTGAGATATTCTACTCAAGGTGCTGGGTCTGCTGTGGCTCGTGGCCGCCGTCAGCAGTGGTAAAACCACACTGATAAGACCAGTGACTTTTTGAGCATCTCACTTCAGCACTGACTTCCATGCACCAAGGCATAGAAGGGAAGGGACCATCTCATCCGAAGCTTCTGTTAGTAAACGAGCCCAAGTGGGAAGCGAAATGAAAATCTATTTAGCGACCGTCTGTGGCGGCGGGCGTGTGTGTGCACGTCTGAGCCTATCGGCGAGTGGAGGGAACAGCACGGAACCCATGTTCCTGCTCTGCGTCTTACCGCATTTCCGGAAAGATCCTAGTGTTTTACTCAAGAAGGAAAAGGCCCAGAATAAACCAATAACTTGTCTGAAGTCACATGAGAAGTGACAAAACTGCTCCCCGGGCCCCATACTCCTTGCACTGAAGCAGTCTTAAAATAGACACTGCAGATAAAGGAGAGGTGTCCTGGCTGGAAGTGGGTATGATTCACAAAGAGAGAAATATCAGATGTTAATCACATTAAGGGAGGATTTAGATGCTGCTAAATGGAACAGCTTGTTGGGTACTTCTCGATGCCAGCCGCCCCTGCTTGTGTCATTTTGGCCCTTACGCTGTGAACAGGGGGTTAAGTTCCAACCAGGTAAGGTTTAAGAACCTTAAAAATCCGAACGTGCACCGTAAGGATTTGTCATCTCAGAGTGTATTACACAGCAAAAATGCAGAACTCATGGCGCGAATCTTGGGCAATTCTTTTAGAAAGCTTGACGCACGTCGCCGAACAAATATTTGCCGTTATCAGCTATAAAGAGTTCACCAGCATACAGTTGATTTCTCTTTGGGTAAAGTTTAGAGCAAGAGACTCAACAGAAAGGGGGAGAAAAAGAAATGTAAGTCTTCATAGGATTTCTTTAAAATGGCTAGCCCTAGTCCTATTTGTCAGCTCTAGAAGAAATCCTGAGAGGGTTCTGTCAAAACTCTCAGAGTGTAAACCTGCGCTCTCTAACAGACTTTAAACACGGACCCTTTACAATGGAGAAGCAATGCAAGAAGGATCCCCACTTGTAATGTGTTCAGCCAAAGAGAAACGTTGCTCGTAACACCTTTGGCAAGAAACACATATTTCACCGTGGATACCAAAGACACGTTGGCTTACAGTAGAAGCGTTCAAACTTTCAAGGGAAAACCATGACTTCCCCATGGCTAAGTTTCCACCATTGCTGCCTGGTCAGCCACCATCACTGATGTGCACTGCCAAAACCCATGTGAGAAGAGCCCCAAAAGGAAAGGGCAGGTCCCTTTCATTGACCAGTCTAGACCAAGATGCCCTTCTCTTCCTTTGAAGTAGCCAACTTCCTGGGTGTCTCGGGGTACCTATCTATGTGAGGAAAGCATGAATATTAATATAAGGTCCTCTGTAGGAGCCGATGGCAGAGAAGAACATTCCTATCCTGAAGATAACACAAGAAAAGGACCAACATGGCAAGCCACCCACAGCCTGTCTACACTCACCACCGGGGGTTCAGCCTGTAGAACTCTGCCACATTCCCACCTCTCGCTATTGTTGCCTCAGCCAGCAGGGCTCAGCAAAATGCTTTTGTGAGGGCTGGGAGATTCGCTAGTGTTGTCACATAGAGTCATCACGTTGCAATGAAAACGGTTTGCTGAGGCACAGCATTAGCCAGTAAAGAAACACCTTACTCATAGCCATGCATCTTTCATTGTTGTGTAGCCATTGCTTTCTGGGAATCGTCTACACTGCTTTGTGTGTATCTAGAATATGCATGTTGTAGATGTGTGTGTGTGTGTGTGTGTGAGGGTGTGTGTAGGAACAAAGAGCGGCATGCTCGTACAGCTACACATATGGACATAAACACCCTAGGCTCTCCCCTGAAAAGAACAAAAACAGAAACAAAACCCTAAAAAGATGTGGATGGCTCTCTCATAATACATACTAAGCAAATTCTCGTACCATTTCTTCCATAAAGGAAATAAATGTCGATTGAAGGAGAAACCACAGAATCACTCCCCCAGCCACCTTTTTAGACCTTTTTAGAAAACAACGTTTGCAGCCATCATCGCACATAGCCTAAGTCTGCTCAGTTGACATGCCGGAACCTAAGAGCAAAAAGGCCTGTTAGAGTGGGGACCTCTTCCCTGGAAAGGGAGTCAGTGTGTATGGGTTCCTTGCTATAATTTTCTCTGAATTCTTGGGTTCCCTTTTCTGTGGCCCATGGGTCTTCATGCATGCAGCAGAGCCGGGGAATGGGAAAGGACGTAGGAGTGGGTTAGTCCCCCGGGACTCTGCCCACGGAGTGAGGGCTCCTTCTTCCGGCCTCACCTCTTCCCCTGTTGCGGGATGCTCGTGTGAGATACCAAGACTAAAACAGATTTGGGGACATTGCCAAAGAAAATGAATTCTTTTTTTTTTTAAAAAGAAAAGGGAGATGACCAAACAATAAAGATGAGTTCCTACCTCAAAGTCATTTGCTTTATTGTAGTGCATGTTCAGAGCCCTGTAGAGCTCACAGTCTCTGGTTATAGACAGCTCTTCCGTACTGGTGACTCCATCGTTGATGGCTTGACGCGCGTACTTCTCCATCTGAATGTAGTAAAACTCACGGAAATTGCTAAACCACTTGATGAGCTGAGAGGTAATGCATCTGTTGAACTGTCAAATTTAAATGTTGGAAAGGATAAGAACATGGCCATTTTCTTCATTTATTCTTTAAGCATTTGAAGTCTTTTTAAAGTTCTCATGTCCTCCTTACTTGGACAGAGTATGTTCTGGATTCCACCAAAATGGTGGCAGGAGGGGTGAAAGCAGTAGTACATGTATAAGAGATTATAAAACCTATCAGCCATGGAAATCACCTCCCAGTCCTCCACATTTCCAATGGAAAACTCACATTCTAAATCTAAATTTCCTTAAGAAGCTGAATATCTTATTCTAAACACCGTTCTTCCTCTTTCAGTGGAACAAACAGCATTTGTATAGTTTTTTATGGAAATGCATTCAAGCCACAGAGTGCTGGGAAGAGTAATTACTTGCAAGTACAGCTTCCCCTGCTTTTCAAAAGTGCACGTTCCACCATTTTGCTTTTACGAAAAGACCTACATTGGTACCCGGTTTCACGAACCGAAAGAAATCCAGAAAGGATATCTGCTTTTCAGAAGCAAAGCAACAAGGGCACACCGTGTTCAGCTTTTCAGTGAGCCATTAGGGATGTGGCACGCTCCCTGAGCAGCGAGAGGGGCCCCACCAAGCACCTTCTCCAGGAGCCAGGCTCAGCATCTCAGCATCATGGCGCCATGGCTTTGCACTGTGTCTGTGAGCATCTGTGCTTTATCTTGATTTATTTTGTGCATCTGTTATCAAGAAGTGTCCTAGGGTATCAGAAAAGTCTAAGAGAGCTTATTTTTTTGGGTCTGTGAAGGCTCAACGTTTTTTTCCGTATAAATAGACGGTAATTGGTCCTTGGCTTTCTATCATTTGGGCTTATGAAAAGTTTTATAGGAACGCTCTACTTTTGGGTAGCGGGGGAAACCTGTACCAGAGATGGTGAGCCACACAATTTCACCACTAGTGTGATTTCTTTTTTCTTTTCTTTTTTTTTTTTTAATGAGAATTTGTGTTATCACATGACGGCCTCGTGCAATGCCAGAAAACAACTTTCACACAAAAGGGGAGGAGTCTGGCATTGGCCTATGTTTTGGTAATGGGTGATCCCCACGGCCATCCGGCTGTGACTCCACTTTCTGTTTGCATACGGTGCTCACCTCTGTCTGGCCAGACCACCATGCCTGTTCGCACACTGCCTACAGCCCGTGCTGGGTAAGACCCACGCCCCTTTCTGTTGGAGTCTATGCTGTTCGGAAGGTGCGGTTAAGACAAGAGTACACAGACGGCCCAGACAGACACTTTATTACATTTTTTTTTTTTTAAATGCCAAGTTACCCTAACATGATTTGGCTTTAGAACTTTGTTTATCAAGGTTTCCTGATGACCTTTCAAATGAAGATGTCTTCCTGGATTCACTGCAAATGATACCATTCTTATTGACAGTCCTCTGTTCGCGGTAAAGGACAGATGCATCTCAACTTGCCAAGTCAAAACCAATAAATCCATAGCTTTATATCAGGCGGGCTGACAGACAACCCCCTGCCTTTTGTCATCACAGGCATTCCCTTCCCTGGGCCCCCAGAAAAAGATGTACATTCATCAAAAATCAACAAAGACCACTTATCAAACACTGGCCATGAGAACATCCAGACTCCCAACAAGATGACAGCTAAAGTGTGTACTGGGGCTGTAATTACTACACAGAAAGTTGTTTCTATACTAGCAAAGATAATAAATGAATGAAAATTTATGGCAGGGAATGGACGTAACAAGGAAACAGAAGCAGGAAGACTGGTGTTTCTCCCAAAAGGCCACCTTGCATCATAATTGCCATGGAGTTGCAAGGGCCCTTACAGATAATTGACCAGAAAATGATTAAGTCATCAGCAAATCGCTTCTGCTTGCAAGAGTTCAAACATGTACTTAACCTATCCAAGAATTATATTTTCACTCTGTGTGTCTGCTCTGTCTCTATTCAGCCTTGCGGGGAACCCGATTAAAAAGACAACTGAAGGACCCCCGTTATCTGATCTTCTGGTTGCCGATTTCAATAGAACTTAAACCCATTACGATTTGCTGAACTTGGAGTTCTTTCCATTTTATCTCAGCAGTAAAATACACTGTCCAAATTTCCAGACACTGAGATAAGGACTACAGGCCCCCGTGACGGCTTACTGTTCCTTTTTAATTCTTTTAGAATAAGAAACAAAACATTACAAAATGATAGCAGGCTGTGCACTGGGGAATGAAAATTGCTTTGACATGGAGATTAGGCTTCTGCATTGTTACAAGACATTGTCTCCTATGGACAAGAGTACTGTAGAGGAAAAAAATAGAAGGGTATTTTTTTTCTAGAATGGTCATGAATGACCTAATGGGGGAGGACAAAAAAGTAAGTGCACTTGCCATTATTTAGGAATGGGACATAAAGGGAGATTTAAAGCTTATTGTTACAGAATGGAAATACCAGAGAGAAAGAATGGGCAAAAACAACAGACTCCCCCACCCGACACAAGACAAGTGAAATGACCAGCACAACAGCTTGGAGAACTGGGTTTCCCTCCACCAGAAGTGCACTGAGATTTGTTGTTTCCAGTTGCTGGCAAAAAGCAGAGGCAGCACCCCATGCCCCCGCCCCCTTTTCTAGATATTCACACTGGGGGAGAAAAAGTGTTAAACTTTAAAGAGTTAATTCCCCCCCCCCGTTCTGTAGTGGCTTACAAGAAAAGGATCAATTGTTCTATAAAGGAAAGCTCTGTAGTGTGTTAATGTGTTACTGCAAAAACTAAACGCTACAATAAAGAGGCTGTGTTTCCACAGTGTGTGAGTCTCTGTGACTTTGATTAATGCTTCCCACGGGACATCTCAGCCTCAATATGGGCTGAAGAAACTTCCTAAATATTCAATGAGCATGGTCAAAAGATGTATAAAACAAATCAATCTGACACCTTAATCTGGCTAGACAGTAGTTGACTCAAGGGGTGGAGGGAATGAGATACATCATTTAACACCGCCGGCTTGAAAAACTGTGAGCGTCTGTTCTTCAAAGCTAAAATGACACTGAATCTGTTGTACTTAGTGGTCTAAGAGTTATTAGTTGATACATTAAAATCAGCCCCCAGTAGGTGCACAGGAAGACGGAGGGGCCCCATCAGTCCTCGGCATGTCCTGCCCATTTACCTCCTTGCTCTTCTCGAAGGATTTTGAAGCCCTGGTGAGCTGAGCTTTTTGTCTGGCTAAATGTCGCGGTGAAGGGATGGAGTTGGCCTCTGTGAGAACCTGCCACTTTGTTTAGATTCTTACTCTAGGCATGAAACCAAGTCAGCCCCGGTTTCATCCTTCGTATAGATCATCGCTGGACAGCTCTCACCAAGCCAGCATCTGAATCGCGGGAGGTGTTCCCCCACCCCTTTCTCTCCAGAATAATTTAAAAGCATTCACCTCCTGCCCAAATGGAAGTCACTTGCAGAGAGGGAAGTGCTCTATCCCTCCCTGAGGAAAAATGCAAGGCAGGGCATACCACCCTGCCTGGGCTCAGCTTCTGGGGCCCATCAGAGAATGCACTTCGTCTAGCACCATCTTCCAACTGTGTCTGATGACACCTAGGCTACGCTTTACTCATGAAACAAAATATTTTCCACTTGTGTTGCTTCTCCTGCTTTTTTTTTTTTTAACTTGCAAAACTAACTTGGGGTCCCCATTTGAAATGAAATGACTTTGATGATTTGGAAAGGTACGTTGTGCTATAGGATTAGGAATTTTCACTTAGATGAAGGCAGCCACAGTCAAGTATAAGCTTGTGTTGCTGGGAGAAGTCTGACTTGGTCCACAGACACATGACTACGTCTTTCTCAAGACAGGTGATATAGGCTCTCACCTGTTATATATTCCTAAGGTCCTTCCCCAAATTTCTAGAGATCTCTTAATTCTGTAGTGGTTTTCTCGAATCTACCTACAATGAAATAAAATTTTGGGTTGCATATTCATATGCAGAGAAACACCTAGTTATTTCCGTCTTGCAAGTAAGTATCCATGTTTATATATCTATATCTAGAAATAAGTATGTGTGTATACATATGTACATATATACACACCCACTATATTATGTATCTATACATTCATATATATGTGTATGAGCCTATCCATCGTTGGCATTCAAATTCTGGATTTTCTTTACTATTAAAAAGTCCAAGCATGATCTGCTATTGTTTTCTACCAAGTTTCTGGAACACCGTGCCTGGACTATCCTTCCCTTTTCTATGCATGCCTTTCCAATTTCATCAGCATAAGCTCAGGGAATACAAATTCATTTATTACTAGCCAAAGAAAAAACATAATTAGCAAAGTTAAAAATGTATAATTCATTCCAAAAATAAAAGAGAAATGACCTTCGATGATTTTCTGCTATGCATTATATGCCCTACCATTTCCCCTCCATTAGAGTGGATAATTGGGAATTAACCAGACTCACGTATACTTTAACAGCCTTCTCTCCCAGTATGGATAAAGTATGGATAGAATCTATCATCTGAATATCAGTGCTTTTTTTAAAATAAAATATTCACCCCGGTATTTAATTGTTGTTTACATAGTGATTATTTGCAAAGCTGAATTACTAGATGCATTCTAGAGGAAGAGGAACAATTTCTTGTCAGTTTACACTGCCGAGTATTTATAAAGATTACAGATTAACCACTACAGATTAACAATCTCCCCTACCCTTGCCCTTCTCCCCCAGCCCACGAATGTTTCTAATATTTACATGTACCGTTGGATAGTGTTGTTGGCTCAGAATGGCTGCTGCTTTCCACCCTCCCGGCGCTGCGTTTCCAATGGTGGGTGAGAAATCCCTACGGATGCAGTTTGTAAAGCGCTATGGCCCCTTCTTAGGAAAAGCACTATCTAAATAATATAAGGGATTGTCTTTATTATAATCACAACAGTGCTGATCATTGCACTAAGAGGAGTGGAGGAGGTAACATGGGCACCTAGACACACACACACACACACACACACACACACACACACACACAGGTGCACGGTAACACTTTCTTCCTCTCGTCCATGTCCCCCCTACTTCCTGGAACTTGGGTGTTGAAAGGACTGCTCCCCACCCCCGGCCCCCAAAGAACTCTGCCAGGTTCCATTAGGCTGCAGAAGCTTTCCAGTCTTCAACTAGTTGGCAAATTCACTCCCTGGTGTCTGTTTCAGATGATCCCCCACGAAGTCCAAACCCTCTTCCTGGGCCTACCGTGTCACTCAGCCTTGTCTGTACTTGAATGATCCTCAACCAGCTCTCCAAGTTACTGCCTCTCTGGGCCTTCCCATCCGGCCCAGAAGGTTGGCCCTGGAAGTTGGGGGGACACGCCTGCCACTTAAGGAGCTCCCCCCAGGGAAGAAGGAAGATAAAAGGCTGAAGTGGATACACACTTCAAAAGCAAACAGGAGGGAAAACAGAACTTTTCTTATAAGGCCAAATAAAACATCAGTGAAGGAAACGAAAATGAGTTGGCCTGCAAAAGCGGGGGGCAGAGCAGCCACGGGGCCACGGGGCTTGAAACCCTCTGCGTGGAGGGAGCGGTGCCACGGCAAAAGCCTGCTTTGGCAGCTCCTGAGTTCTCAGTGGCAGGAATAAGAACTTGTACACATGGGGGTGGGCAGCGGAGGGTGGGGGGAAAGGCACCCAACCCTAATAAACTAATCTCAGCTAATGTAATGTTTATCGAGTTCCTCAGATAATGATACCATGCATGTGATTATCATCATCAAAACCCAATCTATGTTTTAAAAAGTTGCAGATGATTAACACAACATCAAGTTGTTGCAAACAATTACTTAAAACCCACACACAGACACAGACGCGCACACACACATCCACACGCACACAGAACCAGGAGGTCCCCATATTCTGTAGAATGAGGGAGGCTGCAGCTGTAGGCCGACAGCTTTCATATCCTCATTTGAATAATGTGTCCTGAATCTGTCACTTTATTCATTCTCCTTATGCTCAGTGTACTCTACATCAACAACAAATTAAGTTGTAAATAAGAGACAATCATCACTTTTGTTTTTAAGCAGCTACTGCATAGAGAATTTCAATGTACGCTCCTTTCGACAGGGGGAAAAAGAGGTGTTAGAGTTTGCTTTCCTAAGCGCAAATATGGGGAAACCAACAGAAACAAAAACAGAAAACAGTTTACTGTTGCTGGAGGGAAAAAAAAAAATTCTCGGAAGCACACCCATCCAGGGCTGGCCGAAATTTCTCCCAAGAAGTGACTAAGACATACAAAGCGAGAGGCTAAGTTCCCACATCACACTGGAAACCCATATGACTTGGTACCAGCCTCCTGGTCTTAAGGGGCATCTTTGCCTGGCACGGCTTTTGACAAAAAGACAAGTGCATTGCATCAATTAAACACAGGTGTATTCATTTTCACACTCATCTCTGCTAACTTCCAAGAGTTTGAATCACGATCACATGCACAGAGACTGATAAACGACGGATAAAAAACGTCCTTACCTTCACATCGGAGAAGTAGGTCTTCAGCATATTTGAGCTGGGATAACGGGTATAAAAGAACATGAGCTTTGCTTTTTTCAAGTGATTGGGTGACAATCCTTCCTGCATGTAGGAGGCATTTAGTTAAGGAAAAAAAATGTCTTTAAACACAAGCACTCACCACCCACTCCCCCAAAGAACCTGGAGGCCCATCAAGCAGCTGAGATGGGAGGAGGGAGGGTGGAATTCCGGAAGGTCAATGGCACAGGCCATGGACTCCATCACTGCGCTGCTGCCCCTTGCTCCAAACGACTCCCGCTGGGCAGAAACTGCCAGGTGTAATGGTGAGGATGGACAACGGGGTTGCAGAAATCTTGACGGCTCCCTGGTGAGGATGGCAACACATTCCCCCTGTTCGCGGTCCTTATGCTCCCTATACATTCACTTGTTGCTAAGGAGACAAATGCACCCAACACGGATTGTACAACTCTTAGCGTGAGAGTTTTTTCTCCTCTGCAATTACAGTTGTTTGTTCTTCTCTCCCCACTCTGCAGTTTACATCAAGTTATTATCCTAATGTGCATGAAAATATAAAATGCATTATTTTGAACACTGTCAGGCAAGCTGCGTATTTTACCTTTTAGTGCTAATCTAATGGAGCATCTTGACTCACTTTCTTCCTATCTTATTATTATATCCTTTTAATTGTTTCCTTTTAAATAATAGCCACAACTTGGGAGGGGTAGTTTTGGCACAGAGGGCGCCGGGAGGGGGTGTCGCTTTTGTTAAAGCAACGATCCAAGACCAAATACAATTTGCCTCTCCTGGATTTATAGTTAACTCCTTTCAGAGTGGCACAGTGGCGGGGGCTAGCAAATCAATAAATGTGGGTTAGCAGATCAATAAATGGCCACTTACCCAAAATAAGAAGGCCTATTTATCTGGAAACATCATTACCTTTTAGATCTGTAAACAGCAGCAACTAAAACAGTTCCCAAGAGAATGTGAGGCTAACCATAACAATCCAGGCTTCCTGATTCTCCCCCAGATTCTTGGCAGTCCTCAGCAGACTCAGAGCTGGGATGGCTCTGGTCACATCTGTGCCGCAGCCTGGCCCTGCCATTTCCTCAGCAAATTAATGGCTTTATAATTTATCAGAAATGAAGATGCACGTGGAGAAAATCAATGTGGTCCCCCACAAGGTCAATTAAGGGTCCTTCCTAGAAGCTTCTCTAAGGATTTTCTCTTAAAAGAGAGTCTGGGAAAAATAAGGAAGAAAAGAAAAGAAAATCTGCACTTGTGTGTGCACACGCACACATCTTACCAGGCAACAAAAATGCCACACCTGGTGAAAAAAGGTAAAACAAACAAACAAACAAACAAAAAAAACCAACCTCATATTTAGGAAAAGTCAAGGTTTCTAAATGACCTCCATCAAGAACAGCATGACCAGTCTTAGGAAGAGAGAGAAAGCAGGAAGTTGGTAGCGACGCATAATCAAATTCATACTGATAAGCTCTAGACCACTTCTAGCAGGGTGTTGAACCAAATATTCTGCTGAGGGTTGGATCCATTCACATTCCCTTTAACATCATGCAACGTTTAAAAGATCACCTTGGTTTCTAAACAGAAAAGTTCAGTCTTGCGCTCCCCCCCCCCCCGCCCTCCCCACGGACAATACAGACTGAAGGAAGAAATTTCGATTTTCTGTCTGTGAGCCAAAGCAGCTTCACTGAACTTGTGTTTTTGTTTCAGATCCGTAATGATCACAAAGACGATAATTTATGACTGACATACTTCTTGTGCCAAGGAAAGAGCTGAAAGGCCCTCCAGTAACCTCCATTAGAACGGTAGAGAAGACTAAAGGAGCCCAGCACACTTCAGGACCATCTGTCCAAACGGGTAAGTGAAATAATAGTGGCAAGCTGTCTCGCCTTGCCTTGTGATAAGAGTTTTTAGGCAACTCCAAACTTCAGCAGACACTCTCAGATCTGGGTTCTAGTCTTTTCTTCAGATGGACAGATGAAAAAAACAACCTTGTACACTGAATTATTAGCAGGGGAAAAGTACTGAATGGTTAAAAAAAAACGTGGTCTCCTGCAAAACACCCTGTTTTGCTGTGGTTCTCTGAGATAGAACTACCAGAACTTCCTGACGCTTTCAATATGCTTAAATCATGCTTCGATGTTTTAGCTCTTTTTATTAAAAAAAAAAAAAAAAAAAAAACAAAAAACCAAACACTATCCGTCTTATTTTGATCAGGATTTAGAGGCTTTTTAGTTCATGAAAAAAAATGATTCTGATTCCAGTGTCTCAAGTTCGTTTTGCTTTAAAATGTTTCCTGTTGGTAATACTTAGAATTGATCAGTTGAAATGGAACAGAGAATAAATCTTTATCTCTCGCTTGTCGTGTAATTAAGATAAAATTCCCATAAAATATATGTTTCTAATAAACTATTAAAAATAGCTAATGAAACATTTAAAAGCCAACAGTTAGATAATCCTTTTTTTTCCTCCTCAAAATAAATCTGAACTGACCAATTGGTTAATTTCCCTTTTAAGTGCTTGTGCTGAAAAGCAACTGTTCTTCCAAGAAAGCACTAGCTGTTTCCAGGATACTTACACACGCACAATGACTCATGATGGAATAGATTCAGTAAACATACAGCTGTACTGAACACGAGCTAAGCTCCATTCAAGGCCAGGAAAGAAAATGAGCACAAATAAATATTAAGGAGGTAAGGGGGGGATGGGGCGAGGGGGATGGAACGCAAACAAGATCTGTCCCAGCAGCTCATGTGGCTTTGCCTCAATTCTCTTAGCCATAGCTTTGTGAAGACAGATGACATTCAATTCTATGTGTAATGCAAAATAGACAATAACTACTGAAACTTGAGACAGATGCCAGGTGTAAAAAAAAAAAAAAAAAAAAAGAAAAGAAAGAAAGAAAGAAAAAAGAAAAAAAAAAGAAAATGAAAAAGGAAGAAAAAAAAGATGATAAATCCATAAATTAATGAAAGACATCTGCTCAGGAATAGAAAAGATCAGAGAAGTGGGTACTGCAGCTGAACCTAAGGGGGGGCCCTCAAACAACCTGGGAATCTGAGTGTTGTCTGTTTACCAAGCTCAATATAACCTTACCTACACAGTCGTGGCAGGGGAGGAGCAGGGCCGCAAAAAGGCAAATGCAAGAATGCATTGTGAGTGCTGGAGGAAGGGGACTTCTTTTTTCCCCCTCAGCTGAACTCCGAATTGTGGCTAGAGATTTTACCAGCTGCACTTCCAACCGAACTGGATTGGGGCTACTTACTTACATTTTCTAAAATGCTCTGAAACCCAAAGAATTTTATCTGTCTCCTGATGCTCTCATTTGCTGTTTCCAAGAGGATTTCTCCCTCAAATGGGGAGAAAGGATCTAGACTGTCTCATTTAATCAAAGTGATAGAACACGCTGTTACTCCATTAAGAAGTTGAACTCATAAGATGTGTCACTTATGGAAATTAAAAAAAAAAGGAATTTACTGAATAATTTTTTTGGTGGGGTAAGAACCCAGAGTCTCTCAGTCTTTTGTGTAAATGTTTTCCCTGTAGCTCATGCAGCTAATAGAATCACTGTGGCTCCACAAGACTTCTAAAAATGTCTATGGATTATTTCACATATCAGAAATTCATTTTTAATCCATGTTTTCCAGTTAGATTTTAGTTTCAAATTACCAAACAATTTTCCTTTCCTAAACCTGAAGTGCTTTAAACATTCTCCCCCAAAGTCAAGTCGGGGATGCTGGCTGTCACAGGAAAGGGGCTCAGTTTCTCCACTGGTGCATCTTAAAGTCTCATAAGACTACTCTCCCCCTTACACTTGGGGGCATGCAAATGTCTGAGGCCCAAACAAGGCTATTTTTCTTGAGATGCAAAGAGGATGAATAACAAGGAACATCATGAAGAAAAACAATTGGCTGGCTGTTTCTTTTGGAATTTGAATAAAACTTAGTATTTGATTAAATAGATTCATTTGCAAAGATACTGAACACACACACACACACACACACACACACATACACACACGTATCTCTGAGACGCGAGCTCCTGGAGCAGGTGTACTGACATTGAGTTCCACAGGCACACATTCACTACTTCCTTTGGATTAGAAAAGGATAACGAGGTAGTGTGTTTATATAGATTACATAGGCTTCATGTGCTGAACTTAGAATGGATTTATCTGATAAGCTGGTGTTCTTAATAGTTCTTATCTTGGCTACTTTGTTCAAAGAAGCACACGATGCCCTTTGAAGTGGGAAAGAATCATTCCTTAAGAATTATATTATTCATTACTATTGGAAAAGCCACGACCACAAAGAAAAACATAATAAGGACAACCATAGAGGTATCATTTCATCCTTATTTCTACTCATGTCTATTGAATTTTTTTCTAGGAATAACTCGATGGTTCTAAGGCAGACTTATATACCTAAAACTGAAGTAGATGCCACAATCCAGGATTCCCAGAAGAATTCTTTCAACTAAAAGCTTGAGAATTTTGCCTACACACCATCGGGTAAGTCAAGGGAAGAACTCATTGCCATACAAGGATGGAGACAGGAGACCAGTGGACCCAGTCTCCCCAAAACACTCAAACCCTCATTGGCTTCAGAATCATGGGGATTATAGAAAGGGTTGCTTGCCTATCTTCTTCCCGAGAAAGAATGTATCAGTGGGATGAACGGTTAAAAGTACAGCATGATCGAGGGGGAAAGAAACAGAGGCTAGAAGGCCAAAAGTGGGACACGTAATCATTAACTGCGACAAGGGGCCAAAATTATTTAGCTCCATGAAAGAAACAGCTCCAGGTGTAAGCAACATTTCATACGAACACAGGTGTTTCCAAGCCATCCCTGTTCAACAGCCTCTTATATCGGTAGGAGAGGGACGTTATTCAGCTGAAGAAGCAACTATATTCTCCTTAAAGCCTTTGATATGTATAGAAATAAAAGGAACTTCTTTCTATTCAAATCCTCTAAATTCCTCAGGGGATTTAGAGAGCATGAGACAATGAATGTAGCCAACTCTTAAAGCAATCTAAAAGATTTTTTCCTAGAAGACCCAACTTACATTTAAAAAAAAAAAAGGCACAGGCATAACGATCTGGTTATAATAAAAAGTCTAATAAAAAAAAACAAACCATAAACTGGTTAAAGAGTTTAGTGTGCACTTATGGGACTGTGAAACCTGGCTTTTTAAAAAATATTCCTCAAAATGGGTATGTCCCTTTCCTCTGAGTGTGTGTGTATGTGTTTGTGTGTGTGTATGAGAGAGAGAGAGAGAATGAGAGGAGAGAAACAACCCACCATCATGACTATAGCCTTCAAAATGAAGTAAGATAGGGTCTAGCAATAGGGTCTAGCCCTGGACCTCAGCCTTGCGTGTATCTCAGAAGATCCTCTTCCACCCAAGGATAGAAAACCATTCCAGGCCCTGCATCTTCTTGCCTGGCCTTTCTCATCACCGACACTATATGGCAATCACTTTGACCGATGTTTATTGCCTGTTTATAATGTGCAAGGCATGGTGCTTGGCACAGCTTTGATTCATGGCTGGTAGATTACATTTTAGGTCTTCGGAAAGTAGAAGTTAAATTAGCAACCAAGCCAAGACTCAATTTCTGTTTCTGTATCTAAGTCCTCAACATCTTTATCTTCCTTCCTCTCGTGACATTATTCTCTTCTTCCTCACAGTGGAAAGAGACCATGTTTCAGTGCCCCAAGTGGGTCTCATACTCGTGGCTCATCTTAGCAGACATCTTCGCTACTGTCCTAAGAGCTGGTTAGAAGAACGGCCTTCCCTACACAGAAAAATGTATTTCCACCATAGCTGGGACTTTGCACTTACGTGGCAGCGTCTGGAGTGGGCTTAGATCTTAAAATGTCAATCTCTAGTCATCAGGACAATTGCTCAAAATCCTCAATTTAGCAAGAGCCAACTTAATTGCTAAATTTTATGTCCATCTGGCAATTGATTATAAAAGAAACATGCCTCTACCTGCCCCCAAATGCTACTATTCGACTACCCCCAAACACCAACAACCACAAGAGTTTTAAAAATTTACTGAAAGGACCAAATTACAGAGGAAAAAAGAATGTCTGTTAAAAATAGTTGGGAGTTCAGGACAGGTCTGATAAAAAAATATAACTGGCATCTCTACCTAAAAAGTCAGGTTCAAAATATAAGAGTCATAAAAAAGAGCCATTTTTAAGTCGAATACAGCTGAGTTTTATATTTAATTGTGCTCTCTTGCTTTCCAAAATAATTTGCTTTGTGTATGTTAGGACAAAAGATTTCTGTGTATGGCTGAACAGAGGTTAATCATGCATAGAGGCAGCTGCACCAGACCCAAAGAACAGACCTTGGGTGGACGAGAGAGAGAGAGAGAGAGAGAGAGAGAGACCGACCAATGCCGTCTGAATAAATCAGTACCTGTGTATTTCCTTAAAGAAACACCAACAAAGACAAACGAAGTCTACTTAAAGATTAAAGAGAGACTCTGACTCCCCCCTCCCCCACCCCTGTGTCCATTTTTCTCTCAAGGGAGCCTCCCACCAGTAAAGTGCTCTTCATAAGATTAAATCAGGTCTTCTTTACATGGCCCAGGAGCCTTGCAGATGGTTTAAAGCGAGAATTCTTCTTATGGAATCTTAGGGATCTCAAAACTGACTTTTCTCTTGACTCCATGATAAAGCTTAACACCTTTAAAAAAAAAAAACTGATAGAATTCAATATTATAATGAGATTTTTTGGGTCCATCTCTGACTCTACTCCTAAAAGAAATTAAAAAAAAAAAAGAAAAAGAAAAGAAAAAAGAAGAGAATGCAGGAAGAGTAGCAGAAAAAGCACTGCTGAAAAGCACATATTAAATACCCCTCTCTGAGGCAATTAACAACTTGTGAAAGTTGCAAAGACGTAGGTTTCCTGCGAAGCTTTTGTGCCATCAGGAGTGCAACACGTGTGCTGATAAAAGCCTATTACTCTGAATAATAGGAAAGATTGCATTCCTAGGAAGATACTAATCTACGTTATTCTATATATTGTGGAAACCTGACCTTTGGGGAAGCCTTTTGGTTTTGTTTTGTTTTGCTTTGTTTCGTTTTCCTCGAGGGGGGTGGAAAAGAAAAGGATATTGCACTTCCCGAATACGGTGAGATTTCAGACATGTCTTGAAGATCGCCACACTCGGACTTGATGAGCGACAGGGAGAGCCCTTCTGCGGTGCTGGGTGGGTGTGCTGGTGAACAAGGATGGTGGCTCAGGTGGTGGGATGACATCTTGGTCCTCAGACTCGTGGTCTCCCTAGTTAAGTCTAAGGATTCGGGAGAGGCTCTGTCTTTTCCCGAGAAGGAGCCGGAGGGAGCACCTAACGGACTCTGAAATGGGTAGGCCATCAGGGGAAGGGGGAAGGGGTGGCGGAAGGTGGACGTGGTGAAGCCAGCGGTGGCGGAGAGAGGCGACTGGTGCAGGGGCTGGTGGTGGCCGCCGGCCGGGGGGCCGGTGGTGGCCTGGTCGGAGGAGTTTTTGCGGACCACCAGGGGCAGTGCTTCCGTCTGGTCTGTGGAACTGGGCATCTGCACGTTGCCAAAGGTGTCCAGGGGGTTCGGAATGATGACGTCGCCGAAGCACTGCAGGCGCTGGTTGGCGGTGTGGAAATTGTGGTTCTCCCCGTTGACGGCGAATCTGGCCTGGGGGATCTGGAGAGGCGGGAAGACCTGAGGAACCTGGCGGGAGGGTTTGGCTGCAAAGACTTTGACCACAGTGTCCACAACTTGCGACATGGCAGTGTTCAGTTCCTGCTTCAAGGTCTCGGCCAAATGTTTGCCTTCCGGTTGTAAGGAGTTTGGCCCGTGATCTCTCTCTTTGTTGTTGCCTTCACGTTTCGGCTTGTTCTCCGCCAGCTCCTGCTCCCTGATCAGGGCGCGGGCTCGGTCGATGAATTGTCCCGGGTCCAGCTCGCACATCTCGGTGTCTGACCGCCCCACGGAGTCCTGGGCCCTGGCGTCCAGGATCTCCGAGCGCATGCTGTCTTCAGACAGGTTCCCATCTTCATCATTTTCAGAGTCGGTGCTGTCATAGATTTGGTAGAACTTCTCCTGCAGCTGGCGCAGCTGTTTCTGCATGTCCTCCAGCTGCTGCTTCAGCTGTCGGCGCTCCTCTCGCTTCTGTTCTTTTCGGGCTGAAACCAGCTGCTGGAAACTCTGTTGCTGCTGCTGGGGCAGCTTCTGCTTGCGTTTGTTTTCTCTGTAACTTTCTCGGGGACTCACAGACTGCGGGGCCATCTCTCTTTCATTTTCATTGCCCCTTAATGCCACGCTGGGGGAATGGCTCATCCCCCGAATGATGTTCTCAACCCGGGCCCGCTTTGCTCTCAGGTGCTCATCACATAAGCGATCCATGTCGAACTGGCTCATGGTAGGCCTGCCGAACGGGGAAAGACACTCTGGGGGGCTGTCTCTTGAAGAGTTGCTGCATATATCCTCCTGATGCACTTCGGAGCCTGTGCTAGAGAGACCGCTGGCTTGGAAACTGGGCTCCGTGCCACCATTTTTGTTCATGTTATTTTTCAACAGCTGGGAAATTATGGTTGCTCCTGGAAAAGGCATCATGGCATCTTCATACGAGTTTGCCCTCTTCAGCAGCTTGCGGAGTACGTTTGACTTTTCCCCATCTGCATGCTGAACCACAGAATATTCAACATCCTGCTCAGAACCTTGGGGATTCATGGCACTAAAAAACGTTGCTCTTGCCTTAGCAAAAAATGCAGATGCTGTCCCTACCGTCCTTTTCACTCCAATGTCAACTCTTCTCCTCTTGGTCTGCCGGCTTAAGAGGGCTGTGCTGTCATGGTCAGGCATCACTGGACAGCTACTGTGCCATCTTCAAAAGCTCGTCAGCTGGGCACAGCTCAAGAATCCCGGGACCCTGGCCAACAGAACAAAAGGACTGATGAATCATTTTCTTTAAATTTCTCCAAATTTCCTGACCTCAATCCTGAATCAAATGCAAAATGCATAGGCTCTGGGATTTATGGCACATTACAATTATTGCAATTTATTATGCACTCTGCTTGAAATGAAACATTTTTAAATATTTCTGCTCCACTGGTTTAAGATGGATTAAGATTAAAAAAAAAAAAAGCAAAAACTGCTTAAGCACCAGTAATATGATTCTCTTTCACAAATGCCTAAAATGATACTGTTTATCTTGAGAAGAAACAGTAGATTATAAGAACACAGCCTCTGACAACCAATTGATTAAATTTTGGGCATTGAGATTCATATTACAGAAGAAGATGAAAGTGGTCTATACTTAAGAAATAAGGTTCAATTTTGAGGCTGTGGGAAATTTGGATGACAAATTCCATTTCTGAGGTAAAATTATTGTGGTTTTAATGCTATTAAAGGAAAAGGACTTGAAAATAAATGCAAACACTTAACACATCCCCTTTATTGCTGAATTTTAAAATATTTTTGTCATATACGAAAAGGGAAAGAGAACACCCCCATCAGCATCTATCCAATATAAATGGTCAATTTAACATTGAAATAAATGCACAAATACTCATTTTACAAGTCTCCTTATTTAGCATAGATATGCATTTTTATTAGTAAATCACATTCGAAAATGGTATCTGTTGCTATATTTTAACACAAGTGTGAGAATATTTATACATTTCTGTGATGTCCTTTGGATGACTTAAATTATTACAAAGTTGGACTCGCTGCAAAAGAAGGAATTGTCATATTTTAGAAATCGATACGTGGACCAATAAGTTGAGTTAGGCAAGGGTAAATACATCTTTGGTATCAGTTTTCTTCTGTTCCAATCTGCCAAAATAATACTCCAAATGCCTAAGGAAACTTTAACATACACCATTTATGAATCATGTTTCTTATGCAAATGAAAAAAAAAGATAAATAAAGGGAAAATTGGCATCAATCAAAATACAGGAGGAAAGAGCAGTACCTTTTCTGCATATGAACTTCCATTGTTTCTTGAGGACCCATATAAAAAGAGAATATCCTTCCTTGCATTTCATAAAAGGCACTTGACATATTTTGTGACGTATTACCTAGTGAGGCTAGCCCCAAATTTTGTGTAAATATAAGATGTTGTATCTTTTTGCTTACAATTAACATTTTATGAAGAAAATGAAAATATTTTTTTCACACAGGGTTTATCTAATATTAAACTTCACGTCTGCTTAACAGAGCACATCTTCACAATAACAGGGTCTATTGCCAAAGGCAGCGTGCAGAGTGTTTGGAACAGCTCCCATCTCTTTCGGTTCACCTGTAAAAACATCTACGTGCTCCCTAGGACTGCATCTGTGGCTAGTTTTAAAGAATGACTATCCATGCAAATAGGCATAATTTCAGCATGAAATAACCTGTAAAAATCAAGAAAATGCTCAATGCTTAGAGGACAGTGTGTGGGTTTTTAAATCTTTTTTTTTTTTTTTTTTTTTTAAGCAACAAAGATTTCATCCTGCATTCCTTATTCCTGGTCTCTATATGAAGATACAGCATTTTTTAAAAAAAGACTGTTTTAGAGTATCATGCAGGCGATATGATGCTTCTCCATATTTTTCATATGCTTAAAAATGAAATACTTTTTGTATGCCCCAGGATAAAATTTCCTGAAGTCGGAATGGAAACAGATCTTAAGAACTTCAATACAGGTTTCAAAATCGGTTTCAGAATTATTTGGAACCCTCACACATCAGTAATAAAACTGCATTCAGGAATACAAAGATGCAATGACAAATATTTCACTGACATATTAGATCTGATAAATCGGGTGTAACAATCAGATGAGAAAAAGAAAAAGACCGAGACAAACAAGAAAAGGGATGAATTATTTCAAAGCCCAGGAAGACTTGCACATTGGGGGTAGGTCTTTGCAAGGAGGACTTTTTTGTGTGTCTATCAGCTCTCCAAAAATAGAGTTCATTGCCATTATTTAAAAATTTTACCTTTTTTTCTTTTTGTGTGCAAATCCTTTTCTCTTTAATATCACCTGAAAAACACACGAGTCTCCAATCAAAACCTTGAACAAACTTTCTGCAGTCTTTTTCTTCCTCTATTCATCTTAATCTAGATTTTCCTCCTACCTGTCCTTGCTAGGGGAAGAGCATTTCTGCAACTGAGGCTCAGAAATGACAGGCTGGTGTAAGGGATGAGCACAAGGTCATGCCCAGGCATCCTTCCTTTCCCAACTGCCATTTACCTCTGTGTCAACTGCACTTCCTCTCAGCCAGCCTAGGTATCAACAGCTGCATCCCTGCCTCATGCCCAAGCCAAGAAGAGGGCTGTGCTCTTCCTAAGGTGGAAAGACACGATACTCTCATCTTTGGTGGATGGTTAAGTGTGAATTAAACATCCTTGTTGGGTCTTTCAAGAAGAGAACATCCTGTTACTTCCTTCGAATTCACCAAACTAAACTGATTCTTGCAGTCCTCTTTTAACCAGTCATCATTTTTAGATTAGGTAACGTTCTGTTATCTGTTTTAGGCTAAGAGAATTTAAACACTTTTAGGTCTTATAAAATGTTCAGCTGAGATGTAACCAATAAGACAACACAAACAGGAAAAATTGTATATTCCACTAAGACAAGGCATTATATTAATAGGCACAAGTCAATACATCTCTCCATAGAGCTAAGACCTAAAACTAAGACTTAGAACTAAAGGTATCATAGTAGTACATGGGGACCATAACCCATGGAGGCAACAGAGATGAAGCCATTATAACTGCTTGACGTAATACTTCATTAGCATCTTGATTCATAAACAAGATCTCTATGTGAACACATACATCACTTGAGAAAATGCATTGTTACGTGACGCTAACAGAAATTAAATCACTCAAAAACACTCTTAAAGGCGCTTCCATGGATTTCCTAATTCAGAATTTAGAGAATGCTATGCACTGACTTTACCACTGATACCATCCTGTCCATTAAGATGTTTAGAAATTCCCTTATTTCTCAACATCTATACTAAGCCACAAGGTTTCAACTACAATTATTATTGACTCTTATTATATTTTAATCTTAGCATTAATTTTGAGTTTAACCAGGCAATATGAAACCTTTGATCAGCATTTGTGAACACCTATATCAGCAAGTCTGCAGAAAAAATTACTGATATAGAATTTGAACCCAAATGGATCGTCGTTTGGATACACATATTGTATTCCTATAAACTCCTCTGTGATTGGTATGAAAACCTAGACAGAATAGTTCTATTTTTAAATATTTTGCCATACATTTGGTACACAAATGCTTTACTAATTCTTATACAATGAATATCTTGAGCAGATTCCTCCCAGAAAAAGATAAGAACACACATCCGGGTATAATCAAGTCAGCTTGTAACTACTCCAAAAGATTCATTAAGATCTGAATTATCTGAAGAATGTCAGACGATCTAACATGGGGATTCCTAAGGAACCTGGTGGCTTCATGTTAGAAAAGAATTTTCAGTGAAGAATTTCAAAGGAACACTGAAGGAGAAAGTGGTTAAGTGCTCTACTTTACTAAAGAAGTTATTTGGGGGAGGGGAGCACAACTTTTACTGTATCTATCTGGAGTCCAGATTCTGGACAAAGAAGTGTTCATTATGGTAATTATCCAAACAGTTCAGACAAATCTTTTATGAGACAGGGGGAGTGTAAGGTTGGCATCGTTTCCTGTTTGGATCACTTAGATTATCTGTCTTTGTTGATGAAATTATTTGAAGAAATTTCTCAAGCCTACACTTTATTTCCTATGGAAAACCGCCTTTGAATGGGCCTCTAACCTACTTGGGCCAACCTGGTTATGAAATTTCAAGTGGAATATCACTAACAAAGAACATTATAAATCCACCTAAAATTCAGTCATTCAAGGGGGGAATAAAGATCAGATGGTTAGACGGAGGGACTCACCTCCAATACCACCAAATCACTAAGCTACCCTCCTCACTGTATTCTAGAGTTCATTTCTGCTAATTAGCAACTTGCCCTTCGGAGATGTTTCTGCTTATTGTAAGGTTAAGAAAGCGTTTTATGTTTAGTCTGAAGAACCCACTTGACACAAGTTAATACTTCAATTAACTAAGATTGTATTGTCAAATCTTATATCAGGCTTCAAATTTTCCGATCATAAGAGAGTTCTCAAATCACAACCATTTCACTGAAAATCCCTCCATCCTATCAAAAATTCCACACATTTTCCACCTGCACAATGAGCACAGAGTATTTTCTGAGACATGCCAAAAATATTCACTTGTACTTATTTAAAAAGCAGCAATTCACCAAATTACTAAATAAATGATCTCAAGGCAAAACACTTACGCTTTTTCTCTTTTCGTGGAACACTGAAACACTCTAAATGTCCTTTGAAGCATTAGAGTACACTAGGCAGTAAGGTTTGAGAAATTCCTCACGTATATGTCCTTTCCAGTTTATACAGGTACTTAATTAGAATCCAATTATAATAACATGTCACACACAATCCATCTTCATATCATAAAACCACTAACATTTTATAATTTCTTTGTTAATCCTAAACCTAAAAATTCCTTATATTAGAAAATACAAGACAATCCCTTAACTGATATAAGAAATTCATGAAAAAGGCCTATTTGCACTTTGAACAAATAAAGAGCAACCCTGGCAGCTATAGCTCATGTTTTAAGATCGCAAGGGCTCCTTACAGAGGAACCATGTTAGGAAATGAATAAAGTGAGAACAAAGATGCGTGTTACGTATGCATGACTTTTTTTTCCCACAAGGTGGTGATTAAACTAAACAGAATTCTGCATAATGGACACATAAAAAATATCAGTAAGTACCCAGCGCAGATAATCCCCATTAAAAATAAAGCGAATGGACATATCCATAGATGACATGAAAGAACTTCCAAAGAATCCAAGGAAAGTATTGGGGGAGGGACTTGAATGTGTTAAGGCTAAAGAGCAAATACACAGGCCATCGCATTTTCGTGAAACAATGATCACCACCCGAACAGCAAAACCAACTGAGAAAACCATTCGCCCTGTAATCTATTTCTATGGCACACAAGAAGTAGCCTGCTTCAAGAAAAACTTTAGAGTCAAGTTTGAATCATCCAGCCCTAGTGCTTACATTGAATTCTCAGTATCTTCCTGCAACATCAAGCCTCAGGCCTTACCTTCCCCTATTTTACCATTATATAAACAGGTCCACGTTGTAGCATATGGACAGGTTAACCTGAACGCTCCCCTCTTCCCTGCTCACCACACACAGCCCATTCCATTCTGAAAATACTCAGAAGTTCTTGCAAGAAACTCTTCAGAGAGCCAACTGCTTGCATTTGCCTCCAATAGAAATAAGCAGTTACCTCTCACGTACTTGAAATTTTCCTTCTCCATCCAAGTAATAACTAGGACATCTGGCACATGTCTGGTACAATGACAGGCTCATTCTACTTTATGAGAGTATTTAACATCGGACTTGAAAGACTTTGTGCACGTACCTATTCTTTCTGGGCAGGGAGAAAGCACGCTAAAAAGATAAGCTTTAACAACAGTAACACTTTCAAATGACTTTTGGTATCCTGGCAGTTACACACACCACCCGTGGCTGCCCAAAACACACAAGCACACAAAAGACAGCTCTCCCCCACCCCACCCCCCCTTCGGCACCGCAGACCTGGGAGATAGGCATAAACCAGAGAGGGGAGCAAAAGGAAAGTCAATCTCCGTCCACCTGCCGCCTGAGGTGGGGGCGCTTTCGGCTGCCTGGCAGACAGAAGTCTGAGACACAGCCTCAGCCGCAGCCTGCCAACATCCTTAAGAAAAATAAACAAACACAAACCAACTCACCCCCCTCCAGCCCCCAAGCAAAGAACTCCCACGGCAGGGCTCAAAACGTTAACAACAGCCTGGTTCCCATTAGCCCGGACAATCCTGGACAATCCTATTAACCGGGGTGCCCATAAATTCATAAACCTCGGGAAGCCTGGAGCACACATTGTGGTCTGGAACTGCGCAGACACACACAGACACAGAGGAAATTTGCACCTGTCTTTCTTGACACAACACACCTGTCAGGCCCTGCCCATGCACAGCACTCTACTAATAGACCTCTGCCTACCTAGCTTAGGAAAGGAAATTATTTTTTTCTAAGGGAGGTTATAGGTGGGAGGAAAGGAGGGTGGGAGGGAGGGGTTGAAGGAAGGGGGGGGCAGAGGGGAAGAGGGAGAGAGAACAAGACACTTACAGCCTTGACTTTGAGAGAAGGCCACCCTGTGCTTGCACTGTTTTTATAAGCTCAAGGAGACAACACAGACCTTCTTGGAAAAATAAAAACAAGCAGGTGAGTTCCCAGCCTTCCCCCAGGCGGAGTAGGGTTCTGGATTGCCAAGAACAGCAGTTTCACACTCCAACCTGCCTCCTTGGGCTATTTAAGACGGTCGCCCAACCCCTCCTCCTCCTCCTTCTCTGCCAGCCTGGAGGGCTCTCAACTTCCGAAAAGAGCTGAGAAGTGGCGGGAGAAGGGTGAGTCTCGCTGGAAAGCGACTCCCTTCACCCATTCCACGCCCCCCACCCGAACTCCAATCCACACTTCTCACCAACATTCAGTTTCAGCAGGAGTAAGTGGCTAGCCCGCCAGAAGAACCGACAACTTGCTAAACTGGACTTTGGTGATGTCTCCCTGCCAACGCCACCGCCCCCCCCCCACCCCGCGCCCTCCTCCTAGTCTGTTCGGCCAAGATAGCGGCTCTTCCCGCCCTCCTCACCATTCTTCCCAGTAACAATCCCCCTCACCTCTGTTCTCCTCCCTCCCCAGTCCTCCGAACTGGGGCAGAACCGCAGGTACCACCCAGGCAAGACCAGATCCGAGCAGCCCGACAGCGCAGACTGCCAGCGAGCGCGGAGAGAGTCCTCGCCTCGCGCATCCGCAGCGGGAGAACATCCGCTACCCCCACCCGCTCCGCGACCGCTCGGGCCCCCCGCGGCGCTCGGGCCCCCCCCATCCCTGCACCACCCCACCTCCCGAGGCTCCTGCGCCGCCTTACCCAACTCAACCTGACCTAGCCCTGGCTCCTCGGAGCTCGGGAGAGGGGCGCCGCGCGGGTTTCCCGGGACCATCTCTCCACCGCTCCAACCCCGATTTCAACATTTCGGCTTCGACAGCGTTTTGCGAGCAAAGTCACAGAGCGCCCTCCTCCTCGCTCTCCCCTCCTCCCTACTCCCCAGCCCTCTGCTGGGGTTAAAAAGGAGAAGTGAAAGGTATGCAAATGACAAGCAAATTGGAAGAGCCTGGAAGAAAGGCAGCTATAATAAACAAGACAAAGAGAAAGGACGAGGGGACCAGCACCGGAGTTTTAGCCGGGGGAGACGGGGAGGATGAAGCTTGGCGGAAAGCGGGGATCCAGGCGAACAAAAAGCGACCCGGTCCCCCTCGCGGTCCTCTCTCCCGAGGAGGCAGGGCAGGAGAAAGAAGGAAAGGAAGCAGACGCCTCCTCACAGCCCAGAAACAGTACACAAAAGGTGACAAGATCAGCGACAAGTCCAGCCGTATCAGCCACCCCCCCCCATCGCCACCACCACCCCAGCCACCAGCAGGAAAGAGAAAGAAATAAAAGCCAAGCGGATCACTTACTCTTAGGAACTGGGAGGAGCGGAGCGCTGAGTTCTACGGAGGCTCCTGCTTAGAAACTGTTTAGAGCCTATTTTATGACGATTCATTTAAATAACACCATTTTCTCCTGGGGGAAAAAAAAAATGTTTACACGGGTATGAGTAATGGGAGTCTCTTTTCTTTTCTTCCCATTCAAGAACAAGCCAGGACAAGTGATTCTGGAAAAGGGGAGGGGACTGGCGAGGGGGAGCGGATACTTACGCGGTGCAGAGGGCAGGGGGACCGAGCGCGGTTTCGCCGGCAGGGAGAGGAGCACACGCGCGCGCACACACGCGGCGGTGTCTCGCGGGGGATGAATGTGATAATTGGACCCGGGCCGGTGAGTGTGCGCGAGCGGGGCGAGCGGGGCGAGCGGGCGACGGAGAGGGGACGGAGGGAAGGGTGGGAGGGGGCAGGAGAGGAGAGGAGAGGAGCAGAAGAGAGGGAAGAAGAGGAGGCGGAGGAGAGCAGGGAGGAGCGGAGAGAAAGGAGCGGAGGCGAGAGGAGCGGCGGAGAGGGGCCGAGCGGAGCGGGAGCGGGCGGCCCGGCGAGAGCTCTTTTGCGCCGCGGCGCTTCCCCGGCTGCAATGGTGTATGATTTCAGAGCGCTCCCTCAGCTGAGGGCTCCGCTCCACAACAAGATTTACTTTAAGACACAGCTGAAGGAAACAGGAAGACTGCACGTCACAGTCTGACTGACGTACCCGGCCCCAGCACCCAATCGCGAGGCGCCTTCGGATTCAAGGGGGGATAGCGAGGCAAGAGAACTTGGGAGGAAAAAAAAATATATAAAAGGGGTGGGGGTGAGGGGCTGGGAAGAGAGGAGGGGAGAGGGGCCCCGCGCTCCCCCTCCCCCCGCCCCCATCCCCGGCCCCCACCCCCGCCCCCGCCCTGCCACCGCTTCGGGGCGACGGGATCGCCGCGCCGGGGCCGGAGCGAGCCATCTGCGGGCACTGTGCAAAGCGGGCGACGGCGCGAGCGGCGCTCGGCTCACACTAGCTCGTCCAGGACGCAGGTCCTTCCCCCCCCCACCCCCCTTCCTTCCCCAGATACGGCTGATCCAGTTCCCCGAGTGGCCGAGCGTGGAGCGGACTTGGGTGGAGGAAGACACGGAAAAGTGTACTGGAGAAAAAGTGGGGCTTTAGGGGTGGGGTGGTCTAGGAGGAGGGAGCGGGGTAGCTCAAATCGTTCCATCTTTTAAATGATCATAGATAGTATCAAGAATACATGTCACCCTTGCTTCCTTTTAAAGGCGAGGTGGACAATAAAATACAGGTAGGTTTGGGATTAAAATCATGGGTGCCAGAGGTTTCCCTTGGGCTCCGCTGCATCTGGTAGCCGACCAGTATTGGCTGACTTCCAGTTAATCTCCCGTCAAAATTATTAGGAATATGAGTATTTGCCCTTGGTTATTTGGGTTGTAGAAACAGCAGCCTTTTTTTTGAGGGGGGGGGGAAATCTTGCAAACATTACCTCGCAATTACCCCGCACTAACTCACTCACCCCAGAATGACCAAAGAGAGAGGTTTCATATAGGAGTACACAGTTTTGACGCCTGGGTAACAAACTTTGAAGTTTATTAGGTAAGAAATTTCAAATGCTTAAATTTCGGGCTTCAACATAAAGCTATAGAAAATTCACTTTGGTTTGACATTTCTTGGATGAAAAATAACTGGCAAGATTTCTTTAGATAATGTGGCTCTTAAAGAGCTCCTTGGGGTTTTGCAACTTACAAATGCTAAAGGGCATTTCTAGCCACAGCCCGAACGTGTCTTTCACCGGGCACCCTAAACGGCTTTTAATAAAGCAACCGTGTTTATGTCCTAAAGATCCTATAAAAGCCGGGACTTACAAGGGCTGCGAAGCAGAAACATTCATACCTAGTCGATTACACACTCAGTTTTTAGGTAGGATGGGGGCAAGTACTTTTTGTATGTTCCTCGAATTCAGGCAGATCAAAGGTTGAATGACTTTGGGACAACAGTGTTTATGAGCTATGTTAAAAGTACACTGGCGGACAACTACCACCATCTTCGGCAACACACACACACCTCTTTCCTAGGACATTTACAAACGCAGCCTCAAATTCATCAGACTGTGAAGAAGTCTTCTCTTTGAATAAGAATAGAGATGATAACACGTCTGAGACTATACCCTGTAGGAAACTTTTGGCACGGGATTCAAACATTGAAAAGAAGGGGGGAAAAATCAAGCTGGCCAGGGTAGGTGTCAGGGATAAGAAAAGAGACTTGCTTGAGCATCCCCAGCCTTCATTCCTCCCCTTCCACCACCCCCAGACACTCCCTCCACACCATTAGGGAAACCACACAGACGCACACAAACACACCACTCACACTTACAATGATCGGCTATTGTATCAAGTGTTGTAACCGGGATGTGACAATTTAGGCTGGGAACAGAAATAATCTATCAACGTGCCCATTAGATACAGGATGGAATAATGCTTCTATTGGTTGGGTCCTTTCGAGGTAAGCGGGTGTATTGAGGGAGGAAATGTGCGTTCTGTGAATGGATCAAGGCTACTTCCTTTCTTCTTTTCCGTCCTATTATTTTCTTTAAGTATCCCAGTTTGTACATATGTTAGCGCCAGCCGACAAATAAACTGGTAGGAGTCAAAGATATATGCCCTCCATACCTTAAAACCATCTGCTCAGTTTGACATTTAAAAGGAAGGAGGGCAGGGAAGGAGGAGGAGGGGGGGAGGGGGGAGAAACGGAGCCCAGGGACAGAAAAGATTCAGAATCTGGAAGGAAATGGCTTGAACTTTAGCCCACAAGTTATGTCAGTTGCACCTAGCGCTCGGATGCACGTTTTGCACACTCTACGCCCCGGAACTAGCGGCAGGAAAAGTTCCCTGCGAACCCCAGGAACCCTTCTGTCACTCCCTGGGGAAGGCAGGCCTGAATGGAAGTCGGGGTAACCCGCTTGGCAGACAAGGAAGCCCCCCCCGCCCCCGCCAACGCTGCGGAGGCTCGAGGCTCGCCGCGCTCTGCCGCTGCAGTTCGCAGCCCGCATTAGGGCTCAGGAGCGGCTGGTTGAAATAGGAGCGCGCGCGACGCTGGGCATGCGAGCTCGGTCCGCAGCCCAGCTCCGTGAGCTACGTACGCGGAGCCCTGTCCTGTCCCCTACCGTCGGGGCGATGTACAGGCCGGGCTCCTGGCAGCCTCTCTTGCCCAAGCTGCGGCGCTCTCTCAGGTCTTGGGCCGCCCAAGAGCAAGGCGTGAGGCCCGAGCCCCCTATCTCTGGCGACTCCCGGTTTGTTTTCTGATAGGGGAGAAGCGATCGGTCAGGTCGGAGCCGAGAAGTCGCCTAGATATTGGCTCCATCTCTGCAATCAGGGGCCAAGCCTAGGGTCAACCCCTTCCTCCGCCCATTGGCAACACAACCCCAATACCTTAAAAGTTAACACAAGTTCTGACCGGTCTTCCAACAAACCTCATCCATGCAGACTGCATTTACTTATTTATGGGAAGGGGATCTGCAGTGAGTTCTTAGTCAAACTCTTGCAGTTACCACTTAATGCATCTGGTTCTGGGTTAAACACACTTTGCTTTGACGTTTCTTCGGTGTATTTCGGCCCCCCTCCACCGTTCTTTCTTAAAGCCCTTAGACGAAGGAGGGAGGGAAGATGGCACATAAAAAATTTAAAACCTTACAAAGGACCGTCATCAGATCCTAAACAAATAAATTCCGGGAATTTCAACTGGATCCGGCACAGAGGCCAATGTGAGCGTGGATTTCGGGAGAAAGATGCTGAGGATCCCTACCTGGACACACAAACACACACACAACCATCCACTCTCCACCACCACCACCACCGCCACCACCCTGAAGAGGAGAAGAAAAAGAAAGAAAAACCAAGTCCAGGGTGCAGGCCGGCCTGCTTCCGGCTGTCGAAGGGCAGTCTGACCGCCATTCTCTCACCCCCCACCCCCCTCTATCTCCTGTGCCCAGTGTGACTCCAAGCCCAACCTGGACCTGTTCTGAATTGGGGGGGGGGGGGTAGAAATGCCACAAGATCAGTAGCAAGTAGCAGC
>NW_022631612.1:0-46027 GCF_010015895.1 Lontra canadensis
TCTGGCAATGACCTCCTATGATTTTTGGAGTCTCTGGACTATACACAACTGCCACCATGAGCTTCTGGTACAATAGAGTGCCAATTTTAGCTCTGCATTACATGTTATTAGAACAACTTCTGCTTGCGTACCAAGACCTCTTGGAAATGGAGGCTCTCACAGAACATGAACTTGTGACCCTCTGCACCCAGCTGGCCATTATACCTTAGCTCATGGAAGAAGCACCACACAAGCTTTGCATTGCAACCAAGGCGTCCTTGCTGAAGTGAAAACAGTTCATACATGATAGTCCAAATGTGGCCCTCTAACCTATCCTGCCAGAAAGTGGAGATGGTCTCCCTGTGCTCAGTCCCTTGCCAGATGCCACAGTGCTGGAGGAAGTTACTTCTCTTTCAGACCCCTTGGCTACCTGGAATCCTCTTGTGATCTACCAGGCAAACAACAAAGGAAGTTCATTTACTTTATCATGTCAGCACCAACATCAAATGTGATGGAGCTTGTTGGAGGTATGGTGCAGTTTCTCTCCTAACTAGGACATCCCAAAGGATGGCATCCACAATTAACACAACTGACCAAACTCCAGGAAGTTATACTGGTTTTCTCTGAATAACTGACCAATAACTGACCCAAGTACACACCTTTACAGACTCTCTTAGGTCATTGACAGTGGTCTAGCCATTTGGTCTGACCACTGACGACAACAATTTCTCATTCAAAGCTACCCACTTTGCAGTAAAGAATACTGGATAATTCTTTGTCTTTCAGAGATAAAAACCTACATGTTAAGGTGATGGATATCTCTTCCCACACCCCAGTTTCATTCCTAAACTGATAAATTAGCACAAATTTTAGAGACTAGGACCAAACATCCTCAGATTCCAGTCTCTTAATTTTGACCCAAAAGGGTCCATGAAATAGGTAATAGAGGATCATCTGCTTTTTAAAACAATTTATTTAAATTCCAGTTATTTAATATAACAGTGTTATATTAGTTTCAGTTTTTCGGTAGGGTAACTCAAACCTTCCATACATCACCTGTTGCTCATTATAATAGGTGCACTCCTTAATCCTCGTAACCTATTTAATCCATCCACCCACCCACCAGCTTTCTGGTAACCATCAGTTTGTTCTCTATTGTTAAGAGTCTGTTTCTTAGTTTACCCCTCTCTCTTTTACCCATTTGGTGTCTGTCTTTTTTCAAATTCCACATATGACTGAAATCATATGGTATTCTTCTTTGACTGACTAACTTCCCTTATCTTAATACTCTCTAGCTCCATCCATGTCATTTCAAATGGCAAGATTTCATTCTTTTTTATGGCTGAGTAATACTCCATTATATATATATATATATATATATATATATATATATATATACACACACACACACACATACACACATACCACAATTTACTTATTCAAACATCCATCAGTAGTCACTGCTCCTATAATTTGGCTAGTATAGATAATATTCTTAAAAACATCAGGCTTGAATGTATCCCTTTCAATTAGTGTTCTTTTATTCTTTGGGTAAATACCTGGTAGTGCAATTGCTGGATCTTAGTCCAATTCTATTTTTAACTTCTTGAGGATCCTCTATATTGTTTCCCAGAGTGGCTGTACCAGTTTGCATTTTCATCAACAGTGCAAGAGGGTTCCTTTTTCTTATATCCTTACTACACCTGTTGTTTCCTGTGTTGTTGATTTCAACCTTTATGACAGGTATGAGTTGATATGTCATTTTGGTGTTGATATGTATTTCCCTGATGATCAAAAGAGTATGGTACTGGCACAAAAATAGACAAAAAGATCAGTGAAATGAATAGAAAACCTTGAAATGAGCCCACAACTCTATGGTCAGTTTGTCTTTGACAAAGCAGGAAAGAATATCTAATGGAGAAAAAGAGTCTCTTCAACAAAAGGCATTGGGATGACTGGACAGGATCATGCAGAAGAATGAAACTGAAACACGTTCCTACACCATAAACAGAAATAAATCCAAAATGAATTAATGACATTTGAGCCTTCTAAAGAAAGTCTATCAGCACTAAAGAGTTCAAAGTTCATTTTAATAAAACAAATGCAAATGAAAAAAATGAATTAAAGATCTATTTTTGAGATCTGAAACCATAAAAATCCTAGAGAAGAACACAAAATCCTAGAGAAGACATCAATTGTGGCAACCTCATTCTAGATATGTTTCTCGAGGCAAGGGAAACAAAAGCAAAATAAACTATTGGGACTTCTCAAAATTAAAAGCTCCTGCACTGCAAAGAAACAATCAACAAAACTAAAAGGTAACTTTCTGAATGGGAGAAGATATTTGCAGATGACATATCTGATAAAGGGTTAGTATCCAAAGTGTGTAAAGAACTTATACAACGCAATGCCAGAAAACCAAATAATCCAATTAAAAATGGGCAGAAGTCATGAGTAGGTATTTTTTCAAAGAAGACATCCATATGGCAAACACACACATGAAAATATGCTCATCACTCATCATGAGGGAAATGCAAGTCAAACTACAATGAGTATCATCTCACATCTGTCAGCATGTCTAAAATCAACAAAACAAGAAACAACACGTATCTGTTAGGTTTCGGAGAAAAAGGAACCAACCCTCTTGCACTGTTGGTGGGAATGCAAACTGGTTCAGCTACCCTGGAAATCAGTATGGAGGTTCCTCAAAAAGTTAAAAATAGAACTACCCTCTGATCCAGCAGTTGCACTCCAAGGTGTTAAGGTATTTTCCCAAAGAATACAAAAACACTAATTTATGATACATGAACCTCAGTGTTTATAGCAGCATTTTCTATGGTAGGCAAATTATGGAAACAGCTCAGATGTTCATTGACTAATGAATAGATGAGTAAGATGTGAGATACACACACACACACACACACACACACACACACAATGGAATGTTACTCGGACAAAAAAATGAATGAAAATTTGCCATTTGCAATGACGTGGATGGAACTAGAGAGTATTACGTTAAGTGAAATAAGTCTGTCAAAGACAAATACCATATGATGTCACTCATATGTGGAACTTAAGAAACAAAACAATGAGCAAAGGGGAAAAGAGAGAGAGGCAAATCAAGAAAGAGGCTCTTTTTTAATTTTTTTGAGGAATCTCCACACTTCTCCAAAGTGTGGAGATTCCTCAAAGAATTAAAAATAGAGCTACCTTATGACCTGGCAATTGCACTACTGGGTATTTACCCCAAAGATACAGGTGTAGTAGAAGGGCCATATGTACCCCAATGTTCATAGCAGCAATGTCCACGATAGCCAATTTGTGGAAAGAGCCAAGATGCCCTTCAACAGACGAATGGATAAAGAAGATATGATCCATAAATACAATGGAATATTACTCAGGCATCAGAAAGGACAAATACCCAACTTTTGCATCAATGTGGATGGGACTGGAGGGGTGTATGCTAAGTGAAATAAGTCAAACAGAGAAAGTCAATTATCATATGGTTTCACTTATTTGTGGAACATAAGGAATAGCATGGAGGACTTTGGGAGAAGGAAGGGAAAAATGAAGGGGGGAATCAGAGAAGGAGATGAACCATGAGGGACTATGGAATCCAAGGAAAAAAACTGGGGGTTTTAGAGGGGAGGGGGGTGGTGGATGGGTGAGCTCAGTGATGGATATTAAGCAAGGGTAGGTATTGCATGGAGCACTGGATGTTATACACAAACAATGAATCACGGAATACTACATCAAAAATTAGTGATGTACTGTATGGTGACTAACATAACATAATAAAGAATAAAAATAAAAAAATAAACCTAATTACCTAGCAATGGCCCCACTTTCAAAAGCCATCACATTGAGGATTAGGTATTCAAAATATAAATTTGCGGAGGCACATTCAACCCATAATATTCTACCCTTCGGTTTCCCAAAATTTATGTCCTTTTCACATATAAAATCATTTATTGCATTCCAATAGCCCCTAAGTTTTTACTCATTTTTACCCAACATTAGATCTCGGGTCTAAAGCCCAAAGTCTCATCAAAATGTCAAATCAGATATGGTGAGACTCACAGTATGATTCATATTGAGGTAAATCCCTCTCTAGCTGTAAACCTGTGAAACTAGATGAGTTATATGCTTCTAAAATACAATGATGTAACAGACATAGGATAGATATTTCCATTCCAAAAGGTAGAAATAGGAAAGAAGGAAGGGATGATGGGACCCAAGCAAGTCCAAAATTTAGTAAGGCAAATCCATTAGATCTTCAGGTGTGAGAGTGATCTTTCATTCAATGCTCTGCCCTCTAGGCTAACTGGAGTAGAAGTGATATCTCTGAGACTCAGTGGAGCAGCCTCAATCCTTCAACTGGGCAAGGCACTACCCACATGGCTCTATACAAAGGCTCTGCCCATGCCACAGTGCTCTGTGGTGAACCTGCCCTCTGAATCCAAGGTGGAGGCAACTCTGTGCTTTGGGCTTGTTCAGTCTGGGGGGAGTGGCAGCCCCAATGAGCCCTGAATTGCCTTTACGATACTTCTTCTTTTTTTAAGTTCTTAGTGAAAGTCCACTTCTTGACTTGTGGACAGCAGCCATCTTTATGTCTACTTGCATGGTTTTTCCTCCATGCATGTGTATGGAAAGAAAAGGAAAGATTTCTTCTTTCCTCCTTTTATAAGGACACTAATCACATGTGAGTTCCATCCCCTGACCTTACTAAATGACCTTTCAAATGTTCCACCCCCAAAAGCTATCACAGTAGATAGGATGTTTTTTTTTTAATTTTTTAATTTATTTTCAGTGTAACAGTATTCATTGTTTTTGCACCACACCCAGTGCTCCATGCAATCCGTGCCCTCTCCAATACCCACCACCTGGTTCCCCCAACCTCCCACCCCCGCCCCTTCAAAACCCTCAGATTGTTTTTCAGAGTCCATAGTCTCTCATGGTTCACCTCCCCTTCCAATTTCCCTCAACTCCCTTCTCCTCTCCAGCTCCCCTTGTCCTCCATGCTAATTGTTATGCTCCACAAATAAGTGAAACCATATGATAATTGACTCTCTCTGCTCGACTTATTTCACTCAGCATAATCTCTTCCAGTCCCATCCATGTTGTTATAAAAGTTGGGTATTCATCCTTTCTGATGGAGGCATAATACTCCATAGTGTATATGGACCACATCTTCCTTATCCATTCGTCCGTTGAAGGGTATCTTGGTTCTTTCCACAGTTTGGAGACCGTGGAGATAGGATGGTTTTAATAAATAAATTTAAGGAGGACACATTCAGTACATAACAGTGTCTCAATACCTAGAATGTGATACAGAACTGAACCAAGAGGAAGGAAATCAGGGACAAGGGTGAGATGCAGTGGACATGACTGCAGTTATCAGTGATGGGAGCAGGGAGGAGAAAAGTAAGGTTGTCCAATGAGATCATTCTATCCGTATGATCATTTTTTTCTTTGTAATTTACAAGCTGGGATCCCCTCCAACTCCAGTAAGGTGGAAGGCCCGTATTTATGGGGATCAGGGCATTGCCTAAGCAAGTAACACAGTAAGAAATTCCTTCCTCTTTTATTCTGAGAGAGAGAGAGAATGAAAAGGTGCTTAATCTGACAGCATGAAATTTCATGCCATAGGCGATTTGTCCTCTTTGTCATAGTCATAAATCAGATTTTAAAATAACCTTACCACTAATTTCTACTTGAAGATTTTAACTATAAAGTAAAACAGTGACAGAACTAAATTCCCTCCTTGCTTATCAACTAGCAATTCAGAAGAGCACTGTAGCTCAAAGCACCAACTTTAGAGTCAGACACATCTGAGTTTTAATCCTATTTCAGCTATCTTCCAGCTGTGTGCCCTTGTGACATTTTCTTCAATCTTCCAACCAGAGTCATCACTGAAATGGCAGGTAAAGTAAACTGTAATTGCAGATTTAAAATCTACATTTGAGGCAACAGGAAAAAAAAACAATTTATTGTGTAGGAAAATGAAAAGCATGTATTAGTGGCATCAAGGAAATTAAACTATCTGTTGCAAAAAGTAGATGGGTAAAAAGGATGACAAGAGCAATAATCACAAGGGAAAACAGGGAAAGGGCCCTAGATTAATGGATGTTCCTGAAGATGATCCACCCTAGTTACAACTGAAGCAATATCAAAATGTAAGTGAAGAACATCTGACTAAGTAAGAAAAAGTTGTGAGCATGCAGATCAAGAGAACTGAATATGTTCTAGGAAAAAAATTAAAAATTCCACTCTTGGACATATTAGACACATCCAGAAAAATCATCATATGTGAACTTGCAGCAAATCAAATTCAAATAACAGCCACAGATATATGAATGCCATCAAGATTATTTTAAGCAACAAATAACAAATAATTCACTCAAATTGTCTTAAACCATGAGGAAAGTATTATTTTGAATAATAGGAAGTTCAGAGATTGAGAAGGATTCATATTTGGTTGGTCCAGTGGCTCAATGAAATTATGAACAACCAGGTTCATGAAATCTTTCTCCTCTGCTCTCCACCCAGGTTGCAAAGTGACTGGTAGTAGTAATAAAATAATAATTAATGTCCACCAGGGAATGAAAGCGAGTTTTCAATGGTTATTTTTTTTAAATTGAACTTGTTATTTTGAGATAAATGAAAATGTTATTGTGAAAAAGAATACAGAAAGATCCTGTATGCTCTTTGTCCAGTTTCTGTCAATGGTAACATCCTGCAAAACTATATAGTACAATATCACAGCCAGGATTTGGTATTGCTATACTCTGCTGATCTTGTACAGATTTTCCCAGTTTTACCTTTATTCCTCTGTGTGTATGCGTGTGTGTGTGTGTGTGTGTGTGTGTGTGCGTGCATATTGGATCTGTTATGTTTTGTCACATTAGATTTCAATTTTTTAAGTTTATGTCTCTACCACCACAGTCAAGATACAGGGTATTTCTATTACCACAATTGTTCCACATGTTGCCCTTTTAAAATCACAATGACTTACCTATCCTCCACCTTACCCGTAACCCCTGGCAACCATAAATCTGTTTTCAATGTCTGTAACTTTGCCATTTCAACTTCTATAACTTCAAAAAAATATATAAGTGAAATCAACCAATACATGACCTTTCAACACCAGCTTTTTCTTTTCATCAATCACAAAGCCCTTAGGTAAATCCTAATTGTATATACAAACAGTTCATTCTTTTTTATTGCTTCTAGTATTCCATGGTAGGGATACATCACAATTTGTTTACTGTGATTTTTTTCAGTTGACTTGTTTCATTATTTTTTATTGAAGTAGAGTTGACACACAATGTTACATTAGTTTCAAGCATACAATATTGTGATTTGACAAGTCTATAGATTATGCTACGCTCACCACAAGTGTAGCTGCCATTTCTCATCATACACTGCTATTACAGTACTATTGACTATATTACCTTAAGTGGCACCTTTTTTTATTATCTTATGTTGATCACCATACAGTACACCATTAGTTTTTGATGTAGTGTTCCATGATTCATTCTTTGCATATAACACCCATTGTTCCATGCAATATGTGCCCTCCTTAATACCCATCACTATGCTAACCCATCCTCCGACCACCTCCCCTCTGAAACCCTCAGTGTGTTTCCTGGAGGCCATAGTCTGTAATGGTTTGTCTGTCCCTCTGATTCCCCCCCTTCATTTTTCCCTTCCTTTCCCTATTATCCTCCATTCTATTCCTTATGTTCCATATATAAGTGAAACCATACAATAATTGTCTTTCTCTGCTTGACTAATTTCACTTACCATAATTCCCTCCAGTTCCATCCATGTTGATGCAAAAGTTAGGTATTCATCCTTTCTGATGAGTGAGTAATATACCATTGTATATATGAACCACATCTTCTTTATCCATGCATCTGTTGAAGGGCATCTTGGCTCCTTCCAGTTTGGCTATTGGGGACATTGCTCTTATGAACATTGGGGTGCGTATGCCACTTCTTTTCACTACATCTGTGTCTTTGGGGTAAATACCCAGTAGTGCAATTTTTGGGTCATAGTGTAGTTCTATTTTTAACTTTTTGCAGAACACCCATACTCTTTTCCAAAGTGGCTGTACCAACTTGAATTAGCCATCAGGGAAATTCAAATCAAAACCACACTGAGATATTACCTTACACCCTTTAGAATGGCAAAAATTAATAAGGCAGGAAACTAAATGTTGGAGAGGATATGGAGAAAGGGGGAACCCTCTTACACTGTTGGTAAGCTGGACCTTTCATCCCCATGATTAATTTATTCCATAATTGGAAGCCTGCTCCTCCCAGTCCATTTGATACATCTTGCCCATCCTCCCAACACCCTCCCCTTTGGCAATCATGTTTGTTCTCTGTATTTATGGGACTTTTCTGCTTTTTGATTATTTGTTTGTTTATCAAATTCTACATGTAAGTAAAATAATAGAGTATTTGTCATTCTCTGTCTGACTTAAATCACTTAGTATAATACCTTCTAGGTCCATCCATGGCGTCACGAATGGAAAGATCACATCCTCTTTCATGGCTGAGTAATGTTCCATTGCGCATATATATATATATATATATATATATATATAATTTAAATTCAAGATAGTTAACATATAGGGGTGCGTAGGTGGCTCAGTCATTAATCATCTGCCTTCACCTCAGGTCATGATCCCAGGGTCCTGGGATTGAGCCCTGCATCAAGCTCCCTGCTCAGTGGAAAACCTGCTTCTCCCTCTCCCACTCCCCCTGCTTGTGTTCCCTCTCTTGCCATGTATCTCTCTGTCAAATAAATAAATAAAATCTTTAAGAAAGAAAGATATTTAACCTTTAGTGTAATATTGGTTTCAGGAATAGAATTTAGTGATTCCTCACTTACATAATGACACCCAGTACTCATCCCAATGTGTGTCCCCCTTAATGCCCATCACCCATTTAGCCCATTCTCCACCACCCTTCCCTCAATCTTCAGTTTATTCTCTATAGTTAAAATTTTCTTATAATTTGCCTCCTTTCCAGTTTTTATCTTATTTTCCTCCCTTCCCCTATGTTCATCTGTTTTGTTTCCTAAATTCCACATATGAGTGAAATCTTATGATATTTGTCTTTCTGACTGACCTATTTCACTTAGCATAATACACTCTAGTTCCACCCAAGTTGTTGCAAAGGGCAAGATTTCATTCTTTTGATGGTTGAGTAATATTCCATTGTGTGTGTATATATATATAAAATCTTTATCCATTCATCAGTTGATGAACATTCGGGCTATTTCCATGATTTGGCTATTCTTGATAGTGTTGATGTAAACATTGTGGTGCATGTGCCCCTTTGAATTAGCATTTTTGTATCCTTTGGATAAACCCTTAGTACTGCAATTGCTGGGTCCTACGGTAGTTCTATTTTTAACTTTTTGAAGGACCACCATACTATTTTCTACAGTGGCTGCACCACTTTGCCTTCCCACCAACAGTGCAAAAGTGTTCCCCTTTCTCCACATCTACACCAACATCTGTTATTTCCTGAGTTGTTAGCCATTCTGACTTGTGTGAGGTGTTATCTCATTGTAGCTTTTATTTGTATTTTCCTGATGATGAGTGATGTCGAGCATTTTTTTCATGTGTCTGTTAGCCACTTTTATGTCTTCTTTGGAGAAATGTATGTTCATGATGTCTGCCCATTTCTTAACTGGATTATTTATTTTGGGATGTTGATTTTGATGAGTTCTTTGTAGATTCTGGATACTAGCCCTTTATAGGACATGTCATTTGCAAATATCTTCTCCCATTCCAAAGGTTGTCTTTTAGTTTTGTTGAGTGTTTCCTTTGCTACACAGAAGCTTTTATATATATATAAGCTTATATTAGCTTATATTAGCTATATATTATATATTATGTATATAATATATAGTATAATATATATAATATAATATATAATAGCTATATATTATATAGCTACATATATATATATATAAATATTAGCTTCTGTGTAGCAAAGGAAACACTCAACAAACTAAACACTCAACAAACCTTAAAGACAACCTTTTAATAAATCTATATATAATTTATTTCTTTTCAGCGTAACAGTATTCATTGTTTTTGCACCACACCCAGTGCTCCATGCAATATGTGCCCTTGCCAATACCCACCACCTGGTTCCCCCAACCTTCCAACCCCGCCCCTTCAAAACCCTTGGGATTTTTTTCAGTGTCCATAGTCTCTCATGGTTCACCTCCCCTTCCAATTTCCCTCAACTCCCTTCTCCTCTCCAGCTCCCCATGTCCTCCATGTTATTTGTTATGCTCCACAAATAAGTGAAACCATATGATAATTGGCTCTCTCTGCTTGACATATTTCACTCAGCATAATCTCTTCCAGTCCTGCCCATGTTGCTACAAAATTTGGGTATTCATCCTTTCTGATGGAGGCATAATACTCCATAGTGTATATGGACCATATCTTCCTTATCCATTCGTCCGTTGAAGGGTATCTTGGTTCTTTCCACAGTTTGGCGACTGTGGCCATTGCTGCTATAAACACTGGGGTACAGATGGCCCTTCTTTTCACTACATCTGTATCTTTGGGGTAAATACCCAGCCGTGCAATTGCAGGGTCATAGGGAAGCTCTATTTTTAATTTCTTAAGGAATCTCCACACTGTTTTCCAAAGTGGCTGCACCAACTTGCATTCCCACTAACAGTGTAAGAGGGTTCCCCTTTCTCCACATCCTCTCCAACACATGTTGTTTCCTGTCTTGTTAATTTTGGCCATTCTAACTGGTGTAAGGTGGTATCTCAATGTGGTTTTGGTTTGAATCTCCCTGACAGCTAGTGATGATGAACATTTTTTCATGTGTCTGATAGCCATCTGTATGTCTTCATTGGAAAAGTGTCTGTTCATATCTTCTGCCCATTTTTTGATATGATTATCAGTTTTGTGTGTGTTGAGTTTGAGAAGTTCTTTATAGATCCTGGATATCAACCTTTTGTCTGTACTGTCATTTGCAAATATCTTCACCCATTTGTGGGTTGCCTCTTTGTTTTGTTGACTGTTTCCTTTGCTGTGCAGAAGCTTTTGATCTTGATGAAGTCCCAAAGGTTCATTTTTGCTTTTGTTTCCTTTGCCTTTGGAGACATATCTTGAAAGAAGTTGCTGTGGCTGATATCGAAGAGGTTACTGCCTATGTTGTCCTCTAGGATTCTGATGGATTCCTGTCTCACATCCACAGAAGCTTTTTATTTTGAAAAGGCCCTGCCATTAATTTTGGCTTTTATTTCCCTTGCTTCTGGAGACATATCTACCAAGAAGTTACTGTGGCCGAGGTCAAAGAGGTTGCTGCCTCTTTTTTTCGCTAAGATTTTGATGGTTTCCTGTATTATATTTAGGTTTTTCATCCATTTTGAATTTATGTTTGTGTATGGTGTCAGAAAGTGGTCCAGTTTCAAACTTAAGCATCTCACTGTCCAGTTTTCCCAACACCATTTGTCAAAGAGACTGTCTTTTTCCATTGGATATTCTTCCCTACTTTGGCGAAGATTGGTTGACCATATAGTTGTGGGTCCATTTCTGGGTTCCCTATTCTGTTCCATTGATCTTATGTGTCTGGTGTTTGAGCCAGCACCATACTGTCTTGATGATTACAACTTTGTAATACAGCTTGAAGCCTGGATTGTGATGCCTCCTTCTTTGCTTTTCTTTTTCAACATTAGTTTGACTATTTAGGGTCTTTCTTGGTTCCGTACAAATCTTAGGATTGTTTGTTCTACTTTTGTGAAAAATGTTAGTGGCATTTTTTCTGGATTACATTGAATGTGTAGATTGCTTTGGTAATATAGATATTTTGATAATATTTGTTCTAATCCACGAGCATGGAATGTTTTACCATTTCGTTGTGTATTCTTTAATTTCTTTCATTACTGTTCTATAGCTTTTGGCATATAGTTCTTTTACCTCTTTACTTGGGTTTATTCTTAGGTATCTTATGGTTTTTGGTGCAATTGTAAACAAGATTGATTCTTTGATTTCTCTTTCTGCTGCTTTGTTAGTGGTGTATAGAAACACAACAGATTTCTCTATGTTGATTTTATATCCTGCAACTTTGCTGAATTCGTGTATCAGTTCTAGCAATTTTTGATGGAGTCTTTCAGGTTTTCATCATAGAGTATCATGTAACCTGCAAAGAGTGAAAGTTTGACTTCTTGCTTGATGATTTGGATGCTTCTTATTTCCTTTTGTTATTGGACTGCTGAAGCTAGGACTTCCAGTACTATGCTGAACAATAGTGGAGAGAGTGGATACCCTTGCCATGTTTCTGACCTTAAAGGAGAAGGTCTCAGTTTTTGCCCATTGAGGATGATATCAAGTATGGGTCTTTCATATATGCCTTTTATGATGTTGATGCATGTTCCTTCTATCCCTACTTTCCTGAGGGTTTTCATAAAGAAAGGAGGCTGCATTTTGTTAAATACTTTTCTGTATCTATTGAGAGGATTATACAGTTCTTACCTTTCATTTATTAATGTGGTGTATCACGTTGATTTGCAGATATTGATCCACACCTGCAGCCCAGGAATAAATCCTACTTGACCGTGGTGAATAATCCTTTTAATGTACTCTTGGATTCAATTAGCTAGTATCCTGTTGAGAATTTTTGCATCCACGTTCATCAGGGATATTAGTTTGTAATTCTCCTTTTTGGAGGGGTCTTTTTCTGGTTTTGGAATCAAGGTAATGCTGGCCTCATAGAATGACTTTGGAAGTTTTCTTTCCATTTCTATTTTTTTGGAACAGCTTCAGAAGAATGAGAATAAATTCTTCATTGAATGTTTAATAGAATCCCCCTGGGAAGCCATCTGGCCCTGGACTCTAGTTTATGGGAAATTTTTGAATATTGATTCAAATTCTTTGCTTGTTATGGGTCTGTTCAAATTTTCTATTTCTTTGTGTTTCAGTTTTGGTAGTTTATATGTTCTGGTAATTTATCCATTTCTTCTAGATTGCTCAACTTGTTGTCATATAGTTGTTCATAATATTCTCTTACGATTGTATTTCTGTTCTTCAGTGTTGGTTGCGATCTCTTTCATTCATGATTTTATTTATTTGGGTCCTTTCTCTTTTCTTTTTGATAAATCTGGCTAGGGGTTTATCAATTTTGTTAATTCTTTGAAAGAACCATTCCTTAGTTTTATTGATCTATTCTGTGTTTTTGATTTCTATATCACTTATTTCTGCTCTAATCTTAAGTGTTTCCCTCTTCTGCTGGTTTTAGGCTTTATTTGCTGTTCTTTTTCTAGCTTCTTTAGATGTAAGATTAGTTTGCGTATTTGGGACTTTTCTTGCTTCTTGAGGAAGACCTCTATTGCTGTATACTTCCCTCTTAGGACTGCCTTTGCTGCATCCGAAAAGTTTTGAACTGTCATATTTTCATTTTCATTTGCTTATATGTATTTTTAAGTTTCTTCTCTAATTTCCTTGTTAACCCGTCCATTCTTTAGTAGGATGTTCTTTAGTCTCCAGGTATTTGAGGTCTTTCGAAATTTTTTCTTGTGGATGACTTTGTTTCATAGCATTGTGGTCTGACAATATGAAGGGTATGATCTCCATCTTTTGGTACTTGTTGAGACCTGATTTATGACCTTGTATGTGATCTACTCTGGAGAATGTTCCATGTCCACTTGAAAAGAATGTGTATTCTGCAGCTTTGGGTTGAAATGCTGTGAATATATCTGTGAAGTCCATTTGGTCGAACGTGTCATTCAAACCCCTTGTTTCTTTGTTGATCTTCTCCTTAGATGATCTCTCCATTGATGTGAGTAGGGTGTTAAAGTCCCGTATTATCACGGTTTTATTATCAATGAGTTTCTTTAAATTTTTTATTAATTGATTTATATATTTGAGTGCTCCAAAGTTAGGGCCATAGATATTTTACAATTGTTAGATTTTTTTGTTGGGTAAACCCCTTTATTATGATATAGGGGACTTCCTCATCTCTTATTACAGTCTTTAGTTTAAAATCTCATCTTTCTGATAGAAGGATGGCTACTCCAGCTATCTATTGATGTTCATTAGCATGATAGATGGTTTTCCACCCCCTCTCACTTTCAATCTGGAGGTGTCATTGGGTCTAAAATGAGTCTCATAAGCAACATACGAATGGGTCTTTTTTTATTCATTCTGATACCTTATTTTTTGATTGGAGCATTTAGTCCATTTAAATTCAGAGTACTTATTGATAGATAAGAATTTGATGCCAGTATATTACCTGTAAAGTTGCTTTGTTTCTTTCTAGTTGTTGTTGCCTTTGGTCTCTATTTTCCACTCAAAGGATCCCCCCCCTTTTTAAAAATGTTTAATTATTTTTTAATTTTTATTTTTTTTAAATTTCTTCTCAGTGTTCCAGAATTCACTGTTCAAGCACCACACCCAGTGCTCCATGCAATACGTGCCCTTCATAATACCTACCATTAGGCTCACCCAAATTCCCACCCCCCGCACCTCCAAAACCCTCAGATTGTTTTTCAGGGTCCATAGTCTCTTATGGTTCTTCTCTCCCTCCATTTTCCCCCAATTCCCTTATCTTCTCCAGTTCCCCATGTCCTCCATGTTATTCATTATGCTCCACAAATAAGCAAAACCATGTGATAACTGACTCTCTGCTTGACTTATTTCACTCAGCACAATCCCTTCCAGTCCTGTCCATGTTGATACAAAAGTTGGGTATTCATCCTTTCTGATGGAGGCATAATACTCCATAGTGTATATGGACCACATCTTCTTTATCCATTCGTCCGTTGAAGGGTATCTTGGTTCTTTCCACAGTTTGGTGACTGTGGCCATTGCTGCTATGAACATTGGGGTACAGATGGCCCTTCTTTTCACTACATCTGTATCTTTGGGGTAAATACCCAGCCGTGCAATTGCAGGGTCATAGGGAAGCTCTATTTTTAATTTCTTAAGGAATCTCCACACTGTTTTCCAAAGTGGCTGCACCAACTTGCATTCCCACTAACAGTGTAAGAGGGTTCCCCTTTCTCCACATCCTCTCCAACACACGTTGTTTCTTGTCTTGTTAATTTTGGCCATTCTAACTGGTGTAAGGTGGTATCTCAATGTGGTTTTGGTTTGAATCTCCCTGACAGCTAGTGATGATGAACATTTTTTCATGTGTCTGTTAGCCATCTGTATGTCTTCATTGGAGAAGTGTCTGTTTATGTCTCCTGCTCATTTTTTGGCATGATTATCTGTTTTGTGTGTGTTGAGTTTGAGGAGTTCTTTATAGATCCTGGATATCATCCCTTTGTCTGTATTGTCATTTGTGAATATCTTCTCCCATTTGTGGGTTGTCTCTTTGTTTTGTTGACTGTTTCCTTTGCTGTGCAGAAGCTTTTGATCTTGATGAAGTCCCCAAAATTCATTTTTTCCTTTTGTTTTCTTTGCCTTTGGAACAAGAAAGTTTGAAAGAAGTCGCTGTGGCCGATGTCAAAGAGGTTACTTGCCTATGTTCTCCTCTAGGATTCTTGTCTCACATTCAGGTCTTTCATCCATTTTGAGTTTATCTTTGTGTATGGTGTAAGAGAGTGGTCGAGTTTCATTCTTCTGTATATAGCTACCCAATTTTCCCAGCACCATTTATTGAAGAGACTGTCTTTTTTACATTGGATATTTTTTCCTGCTTTGTTGAAGATTATTTGGCCATAGAGGTGTGGATCCATATAAGGGCTCTCTATGTTGTTCCATTGGTCTCTGTGTCTATTTTTGTGCCAGTACCATGCTGTCTTGGTGATCACAGCTTTGTAATAAAGCTTGAAATCAGACAAGGTAATGCCACCAACTTAGTTTTTCTTTTGCAACATTCCCTTGTCTATTTGGGGTCTTTTCTGGTTTCATACAAATTTTATGATTGTTTGTTCCAGCACTTTGAAAAATGCCAGTGGTATTTCGATTGGGATGGCGTTGAAAGTATGGATTGCTCTGGGCAGAATAGATATGTTAACAATATTTATTCTTGTGATCCATGAGCATGGAATGTTTTACCATCTTTTATGTCTTCAATTTCTTTCATGAGTTTTCTGTAGTTCCTTGAGTATAGATCATTTACTTTTTTGGTTAGATTTATTCCAAGTTATCTTATGGTTTTGGTGCTATTGTAAATGGAATCAATTCTTTAATTTCCATTTTTACAGTTTAATTGTTAGTATATAGGAAAGCAACTGATTTCTGTGCACTGATTTTGTATTCTGCCACATTACTGAATTGTTGTATGTGTTCTAGTAATTTGGGGGTGAGTATTTTGGGTTTTCTACATAAAGCATCATGTCATCTGTGAAGAGAGAGAGTTTGACTTCTTCTTTGCCAATTTGAACACATTTTATTTCTTTTTGTTGTCTGATTGCTATTGCTTGGACTCCTATTACTATGTTGAACAACAGTGGCAAGAGTGGTCATCCTTGTTGTGTTCCTGATCTCAAAGGGAAGGTGGTCAGCTTTTCCCCATTGAGAATGGTATTCACTGGTATTTGGGTTTTTTGTAGATAGATTTTATGAAGTTGAGGAATGTTCCTTCTATCCCTATAATTTGAAGTGTTTTAAACAGAAATGGATGCTGTATCTTGTCAAATGCTTTTTCTGCATCAATTGCGGGGACCGTGTGGTTCTTCTCTCTTCTCTTATTGATTTGTTCTGTCACGTTGATTGATTTGCAAATGTTGAACAACCCTTGCATCCCAGAGATAAATCCAACCTGGTCATTATGGATAAGGTGTTTAATGTTCTATTGGATCCTATTAGCTAGAATCTTGTTGAGAATCTTGGCATCCATATTCATCAGGGATATTGGTCTTAAATTACCATTTTTGATGGGGTCTTTACCTGGTTTGGGAATCAGGGTAATTCTGGCTTCATAGAAAGTGTTTGGAAGTTTTCCTTCTGTGTCCATTTTTTGAAACAGCTTCAGGTGAATAGGTACTATTTCTTCTTTGAATGTTTGGTAGAATTCCCCGGGGAATCCATCAGGTCCTGGGCTCTTGTTTTTTGGGAGGTTTTTGATGATTGCCTCAATCTCGTTACTAGGTACTGGTCTATTCAGGTTGTCAATTTCTTTCTGTTTCAGTCTTGGAAGTTTACAGGTTTCCAGGAATGCATCCATTTCCTCTAAGTTGCTTAACTAATTAGCATATAACTATTCATAATAATTTCTGATGATTGTTTCCATTTCCTTGGTGTTAGTTGTTCTATCTCCTTTCATTCATAATTCTATTAGTTTGGGCCCTCCCTCTTTTCTTTTGGATTAGTTTGGCCTGCGGTTTATCGATCTTATTGATTCTTTCAAAGAACCATCATCTAGTTTCATTGATGTGTTCTACTACATCTCTAGTTTCTAACTCCTAGATCTCTGCTCTAATCTTAATTATTGCCTTTCTTGTGCATGGGGTTGGCTTAATTTGTTGTTGATTTTCCAGTTCTTCAAGGTATAAAGAGATCTTGTGTATTCTGGATTTTTCAATCTTTTCAAGGGATGGTTATGTATTTCCCCTTGGGACCACTTTGCCTCTGTTGTCAAGATTCCACCATAGGTTTTGGGCTGATGTGTCTTCATTCTCATTGGTTTCCATGAATTGTTTAAGTTCTTCTTTGATTTCCTGGTTGGTCCAAACATTCTTGAGCAAAATGGTCTTTAGCTTCTAAGTGTTTGAATTTTTTCCAAACTTTTTCTTGTGTTTGAGTTCTAGTTTCAAAGCATTGTGGTCTGAGAATATGCAGGGAATGATCTCAGTATTTTGGTGTTGGTTGAGCCCTGATTTGCGACCCAGTATGTTGTCTATTCTGGAGAAAGTTCCATGTGCGCTTGAAAAGAATGAGTATTCTGATTTTTTTGGGGGGTGGAATGTTCTGTATATATCGATGAGGTCCATCTGGCCCAATGTGTCATTCAAAGCTCTTCTTTCTTTATTGATTTTCTGCTTCGATGATTTGTATTACTGAGAATGGCATGTTCAGATCCCCTACAATTAATGTGTTCATATCAATATAACTCTTTATTTTGAATGACACTTGGCTTATGTAGTTGGCTGCTCCCATATTGGGGGCATAGATATTTATAATTATTAGATGTTCTTGGTGGATAGTCCTTTTAAGAATAATGTAGTGTCCTTCTGATCTCTGACCTCAGTCTTTAGCTTAAAATCTAATTTATCTGATATAAGAATCATTACCCCAGCTTTCTCTTGAGGCCCATTGGCATAAAAGATGGTTCTCCATCCCTTCACTTTCAGTCTGGATGTATCTTTGGGTTCCAAATGGGTCTCTTGTAGACAGCATATGGATTGGTCCTGTCGTTTTATCCAATCTGCAACCCTGTGCCATTTTATGGGAGCATTTAGGCCTTTCATGTTGAGAGTAATTATTGAAAGATAAGTTTTTACTGACATCATGTTGCCTGTGAAGTCCTTTTTCTATATATTGTCTCTGTAAATTTCTGTTCTATGTCACTCTTGGGTTCTCTCTTCTTTTACAGATCTCCCTTAATATTTCTTGTAGTGCTGGCCTGGTGGTCACAAACTCTTTTAAACCTTGCCAGTTTTTGAAGTTCTTTATCTCTCCATCCATGTCAGCCCTTCTGGATAAAGTATTCTTGGCTGCATGTTTTTCTCATTTAGTGCCCTGAATATGTCTTGCTAGCCCTTTCTGTCTTGCCAGATTTCTGTGGACAGGTCTGAAGTTATTCTGATGCACCTTCCTCTGCACATAAGGAATCTCTTCACCCTAGGTGACCTTAGGACCTCTTGTCTAAAATTATGATTTGTGAATTTCACAATTAAGTGTATGGAGGTCTTTCTAGATTCATTGATCTTGGGGGGCTTCCTTTCTGCTTCTAGTACATGAACACTTGTTTCCATTCCCCAGTTTGGGAAATTGTCATCCAAATTTGTTCAACTATATCTTCTAGTCTTCTCTCTTTCTCTTCCCCCTCAGGGATCCCAATAATTCTGATGTTGCAATGTTTCATGACATCAGTTATTTCCCTATTTCTGTTTTCATGGCTTCTAAGCTGTTTGTTCCAGGCCTACTCCTGATCCTTCTTTTCTACCAGTTTGTCTTCTAGATCACTAATTCTATATTCTGCCTCAGTTACCCTAGCTGTTAGAGTATTTAGATTAGATTAGATCTCATTATTAGCATTTTTAACTTCTGCCAGATCAGCTCTCACTTCTGCCCTTAGAGACTCTATGTTGTCATTAATGGTTTTCTCCAACCTTGCCATTGCCTGGATAACTGTTACCCTGAATTCCCTTTCTGACATATTGTTTATGTCCATATCCAATAGTTCTGTGGCAGAGGGCACAGTCTGTGATTTTTTTTTCTCTGTTGGGTGTTCCTCCTCCTAGTCATTTTGGTGAGAGGTGGTTGAGGGGATGTATAGCTGAATATATCAATCATGATCCAGGCAAAGTGCCCTCTGAAAAGTGTTGGAACAATCAGAAGTAACCACCAAAAAGAAAGAAAAAAGAGAGAGAGAGAAAGAGAAAAGAGAAAACCCCACCAAAATGAGCCCAAAATTAAGATTTATATGGTACATTAAATAAAAATGAACAAACAAAAAGGCCAGCAAAAGTAAATGACAAGAAAAAAAGAACCCAGCCAAAATGAACCCCAAGGATAAGATTTATATAATACCAGAACAAAAACAAATACACAGAAACTCTGACAGAAGAATAAGATGGGAGGATGTTATAAATCCTTGATGTGGGTGAGGAAAGTAATTTCGGTTCTTCCCGGGTGTACTTGTTAAACTTTGTTAAAGAACTCAACCTTCCAGAGATACAGGGAAATTAATACTTGTTTATATATATTGGGGTAACATTGAATAGGGGAAAAGGATTACCCTGAAACTTATATCTATATGTATATTAAAAAAAGAAAAGAAAAAGAAAAAGAAACACAGGTATATGTATAAAAAAATTCAAGTTAAGACATTATTATGGAATATGTTGCATTAAACCTCTAGTTGTAATGGTAAGTAGGTTAAAAATATTAGGAGAGCAAGAATGATGAGAATGAATTTTTAAAAAAGAAAGAAAGAAAAGTTGTATCTATGAAATATACAGGTTTTAGGGCAATACAGGGAGCTTAATATATTTTTCCCCTGATTTGGGGGTTTTACAGTTTTTTCTAACTTAATTTTATCTTTTCAGTGTTCCAAGATTCATTGTTTACAGTTTTATGGGTACCTTGTGGTGGTTGTTGTCTTGTTCTTTTGGCTTGTCTTCTGAGAGAGGGCCCTGCTCCATTGTTTTCTGGTCAGTCTTACTTGGGTTGAGTCACCCTCCAGACTATCAAGGGGCTGGGCTCTGTGGAATCCGGTTTTTCAGGCTTTTGTTCTCCAGAGGTTTTTGTTCTTTGGCAGCTTTTTTTTTTTTTTTTTGGCTTTTTGGAGGGTCAGAGCAAAGAAACAATCTGTCTGCACCCAGACCTCCACCCCAAAAAGAAGCCTCAGATTGTTGCCCTTTGGGTGGTCCAGAACACACAGATTCTCCCTCTGCAAACTCCACTGAACAGCGCAACCTCCCACAAGTGGTGCTCCCCTCCAGCCGCCCTCCCAGTGGTCACCTGAGGCCCCCACTTATCTCAGCACCCCTATGCCACTAAAACCTTGAGCTATATTGGTCAGGGGAGCCTGTTTCTGGTGGCTGCCTTGGCCAGGACTGCTGTCTGAAGTCCAGGCCCATGCTGGGTGTGCTCACACCCTGTGGTCACGCAGGTCGCAGAAGGCTGTGGGCTGAGGGACCCTGATGGGAAATCGCACTGGGTTCTCTCAGGCACAGGTGGGAGTGTGCCCAGCCAAGTTGTGGTGCAAGCAGCGGAAAGCCTCGGGCTCAGGGACCACAGTTTGGAGGCCCCACCAGACTCTCTCTGGCATGAGTGGTCGCTGTTGGTGACCAGCCTAGGAACATGGGCTTAGGCCATGTGACCGTCCAATTCCACGAGTTGCTACTTAAGATCTTAAGATCTTTTGCTCTTCTTGAGTGCTTTTAACCAGACTCCAAGTTAATGCTAGTCCTCAATCACAGGGCACTTTCATATTGGGGTATTACTTTCCAATGGGTAACTTCTGATGGCTCCCTCCCCCTTCTGTTTATCCTCCAATATCAGTCCCAGCATTCCCACTCCACTTTACCACTCCACTGATGTCTTCTGCCCCCATAGAGATCCAGAGGTGTATAATCTTACATTTCAGGCTGATTTCATGGGTGTTCAGAGTATTCTGGTAGATATTCAGCTCACTTTAGGGGACCAGTTGAAATAGGGTCTCCTACTTCTCTGCCATCTTGCCCCTCCCTCCATCAGGTTTATCAATTTTCTATCTTTTGAAAGAACCAACTCTTGGCTTCATTGATCTTTTCTATTGTTTTATTTTTTAGTCTCCGTTTCATTTATTTCATTTCTGAGTTCTATTATTTCCTTTCTTCTACTCACCTTGGACTTTGTTTCTGCTCCTTTTTTTTTTCTAGTTTCACTGGGTATAACTTTAGACCGAAATTATTTGTGTCTCAAGGTAGGCCTGTATCACTATATATTCCCTCTTAGAATTGCTTTTACTGTTGTCCCAAATATTTGGACCATTAAGTTTTAATTTTTATCTCCATGTATTTTTTCCTCTTTTAAAAATGTTTTAAATTTATTTTTTATTTTATTTTTTATATATTGTTTTATTTTTATTTTCTTACATCTCCATTTTTATTTTTTAATTGTTATTTGAATTCCAGATAGTTAAGATACAGTGTAATATTAGCTTCAGCTATAAAATATAATGTACCATTCAACCCCTGGTGCTCATCATAGCATGTGCACTCCTTAATCCCCATCACCTATTTTACACATCCCCCAACTCACCTCCCCTGTAGTAATTATTGGTTTGTTCTCTATAGTTAAGATTCTGATTCTTAGTTTGCCTCCATCTCTCTTTTTCCCTCTTTGCTTGTTTGTTTTGATTCTTAAATTCCACATACGAATGAAATCATATGGTATTTGTCTTTCTCTGACTTATTTTACTTAGCATATTACTCTCTAACTCCATCCATGTTGTTCCATGCTTATGGGTTAGAAGAGCAAATATTGTTAATATGTCTATACTGCCCAACACAATCTACACGTTTAAAGCAATCCCTTCAAAATATCGACAGCATTTTTCACAGATCTAGAACAAATGATGCTAAAGCTTGTGTGGAACCCTAAAAGATCCCAAATAGCCAAAGCAACCTAGAGAAAAGAAAAAAAGTAAAGATGGAGGCATCACAATTCCAGGCATTAAGTTATATTAGAAAGCTGTACTAATAAAAACAGTGTGGTACTGGCACAAAAATAGACATGTAGATCAATGGAACAGAATAGAAAACCCAGAAATGAACCCATAACTATATGGTCAGTTAATCTTATTTCCTCTTTGGTTTCTTTGTTGATCCTCTGGTTGTTTAGTAGCAGGCTATTTAGCCTCCATATGTTTGTGATTTCTCCAGTTTTGTGTCTGTGTCATTGAATTCTATTTTTATGTCATTGGAACATGGTTGGAAGTGATGCATTATATTATTTCAATAGTTTTATATTTATTGACACTTGTTTTGTGGCCTAACATGAGATCTACCCTGGATAATGTTCCATGAGTACTTTAAAAAGAATGCATATTCTGTTGTTTTTTGAATAAAATGTTCTACATATTTCTGCTAAGTCCCTGTGACTAATGTGTCATTCAAAGACACTGTTTCCTTATTGATTTTCTACCTGGATGATTTATCCATTGATGTAACTGGATAGTAAATTCCCCCACTATTATTGTACACAAATTTCTCCCTTTATGTCTGTTATGTAAATAGGGGTGACAATGTTGGGTGCATAGATATTTTCAATCATCATATTCTTTTGTAAGATGGGCTTCTTTATCATAACTTTTTGGCTTTTGACAGTTCTTTTTAAGTTTATGTGATTTCACTCATATGTGGAATTAAGAAGTTAAATAAATGAACAGAAGGGAAAAAAGAGAGAAACAAACCATAAAATGGGCTCTTAACTACAGAGAACAAACTGAGGGTTGCTGGAGGCAGGCGAGTGGTGGAAAGGGTTAAATAGGTGATGGGTATTAAGGAGGTCACTGGTTGTGAAGTGCATAGGATATGGTAGGTAAGTGATCAATTACTAAACGCTACACCTGAAACTAATATTAAACTGTATGTTTAATATGTTTAAACTAACCAGAATTTAAATAAAACTTAAAACTAAAAAAAAAAAGCTATTTTGTTTAATATAAGTATGGCTTTTTAACCATTTCATTCACATGGAATGGTTTTTTCCTATCCCTTCACTTTCAGTCTGAATGTATGTGTAAGTGTGAAGTGAGTTTCTTGTATGCAACATATAGATGGGTCTTCCTTTTTAACCATTCTCCCACTCTGTGTCTTTTGATTAGAGCTTTTAGACCATTTACATCTAAAGTAATTGTTGATAAGTATGTACTTACTGCCATTTTGATCATATTTTCTGGGTGTTTTTGTAATTCTTCTCTATTCCTTTCTACTTCTCTTGCTATATTTCCTTACGATTGATGACTTTCTTTAATATTATATTTGGCTTTCTTTCTCTTTATTTTCTGTGTATCTGTTATGAGTTCTGGCTTTGTGGTTACCATGAGGTTCATATATAGCACATTAAATATATAGCTGTCTATATTAAGTTGATGGCACTTAAGTTCAAACATTCTTTAAAAACTTTTTCACCGACTCCACATTTGATGTATATGTTGTCACATTTTCATCTTTTTATTCATAATTTTCTTCTAATTATGGGCTTTTCTTTTCCAGTTAAAGAAGTCTTTTTAACATTTCTCATAAGGCCAATTTAGTGATTAGGAATTCCTTTAATGTTGTTTTTTGGGAAACTCTTTATACTTTTTTTTTTAATTTTGAAATTATTAAGTTGTCAGGTAGAGTATTCTTTGTTGTAGGGTTTTTTTTTTTTCCTTTCAGCTCTAAATATATCATGCTATTCCCTTCTGGTCTGAATAATTTCTGCCAAAAAAATGAACTAATAGTTTTATTCAGTTTTTCTCACACATAACTTTGTACATCTCTCTTGCTGCTTTTAAAATTCACTCTTTTTTTTGTAATTTTTTTTTCAGTGTTACAAGATTCATTCTTTATACACCACATCCAGTACTTCATGCAATACATGCCCTCCTTAATACCACCACCAGGCTTACCAAACCCCCCACTTCCCTCCCCTCCAAAATCTTCAGTTTGTTTCTCAGAGTCCACAGTCCCTCATGGTTTGTCTCCCCCTCCGATTTCTCCCAAATCACTTCTCCTCTCCATCTCCCAATGTCCTCTGTGTCATTGTTTATGTTCCATAAGTAAGTGAAACCATATGATAATTGACTTTCTCTGTTGAATTATTTCTTTCCTTATATTTAACCTTTGATGCTTTAATTATTATGTGTTGTGGTGTTGGACCTCCTTGAATTCATCTTGTTTGGAACTCTCTGTGCTTCCTAAACCTGTATGCCTGTTTCCTTCTCCAGGTTAGGGAAGTTTTCAGCTATTATTTCTTCAAGTATGTTTTCTGCCCCTCCCTGTCTCTCTTTTTTCTGGGATCTCTAACATGTAAATGTGTGTTTGCTTGATGTCATCAAAAAGATTTCTTAACTTATCCTCTTCTTAATTTTTTTCCCCCTTGGGGCATCTGGCTGGCTCAGTCAGAAGGCCATGCCTCTCTTGATTTTTGAGTCATGAGTTCAAGCCCCACGTTGGTTGTAGACATTACTTAAATGAATAAATCAATAAAAAAAACTTTAAATAAACAAATAAAATTCCTTTTTGTTTATTGCAGTTCAACTTGGGTGTTTTAATTATCTTGTTTTCCAGATCACTGATTTGTTCTTCTGCATCCACTAATATACTGTTGGTTCATTGTCATATATTTTTTCATTCACTTATTGTATTCTTCAACTTTGATTCTTTTTTATGTTTTCTCTTTTTATTCAAGTTCCTTCTGAATCTTATTCTTCTCCACATCTAGTGATCATCTTTATGATCATTACTTTCAACTCTTCATTTAATTCTTTTTCTGAAGTTTTGACTTGTGTTTGTATTTGGAGCACATCCCTGTCTCTCCATTTTACATGACTTTCTGTGTTTGCTTATATGAATTACATGGAAGAGCTACTTCTCCTAAACTTGAAGGAATGGTCTTGGGTCATGGAGGAATGGTCATGCCCTATGTAGACTGTGAGCCTGCTGACTTGGCTGGCTGGCTAGAGCTGTGTCTGATGTGGGCTGGAGGTCCCAGGGCAGTGTAATGGGGCTGCCATAGTGGAATGACCAGAGATGAAGTGGGCATGGACTGGGACACTCCTGGGGCTCTCTGCACAGAAGGTGTCCTAGAAGGACAGCTGAAGCTGAAGTAGTAGCAAGCTGGGTGTTCCTGGAGCTCTCCATGCAGAAGGCTTTCTGGCAGGACAGCTATAGCCAAAGTAAGTATAGGTCGGGGTGATCCCAGAGCTTTCTGTGTAGAGGGTGCTCTGGGAAAACAGCTGAAGCTGAAACAGGTGCAATTCAAGGTTCTCAAGAGCTCTTGGTACACAGGGAACCCTGAGAAGACAGCTGTAGCTGAAGTAGGTGCAAGCTGTGGTGTTGTGGTGCCCACGGCTGCTCAGTGCTAGGGGCACCCTGCTTGGGTGACTGGATCCAAGGCCAGCATGGGCCAGGGTATCCCAGGGTACTCCATGCAGGGTCACCCTGGTGAGGTGGCTGGAGCCAAAGCAGATATGAACCAGGAGGTTCCAGAATATTCTGTGTTGGGAGTGCCCCAGTAAACTGTCTTGAGCAAAAGTAGTGTGGGCCTGGAGTGTTCTGGGATGCTTTGTGCCTGTATCACCACAGCAAGTTGGCTGAAGCTGTAGTGAGCACTGACCAAGGATGTGCCAGTGTGAGTCACCCTGGAGTCACCCTGATGGTATGGCTGGAGTTGGTGTGAGTTAGGGTCCCAGGGCTCACTGAGGTGGCAGGTCAGTATAGTAGCTAGAACCTTCAATGGACGACAAATATGAACTGTGTCACTTGTCAACCCCTCTATCCTAGAGGGAGTTCTAGAAACTTCCCTGTTTTTTGGTGGAGTTCTAGGGCTGGATCTTTTATATAGTAGTCTTTTTTTTTTTAAACCATAGCTTTTTTTTCTTGTGCCAGGGTAGACAAATCTACTCATAGTCCCTCAGTACGATCCCTCCCTGCTATCCCCTCAGTTTGCCGCGCTGGGGATGGGGTGTTCCCTTCTTTACCATGTCTCTCTCTTGCCATTCTCTATGTGGTCTATTTTTTGTTGCACAGAAGCTGGTAAGTGAGCCCTCAGTTATTTTTCAGGAAGAATTTCTCTGCACATAGATGTAGATTTGGTGTGTCCATGGTGAATTCAGATTTTTCTAAATTACCATCTTGAACCAGACTCCTATTTACTGTGGTATTTAGCTATTGTAGGATATCTTGGTTGTACCCAATTTGGGGGTAATATAAATGAAGTTACTATAAACTGTGCTCAAATTTTTGTGTAAACATGAATTTGCATTTATCTGGGATAAATGCCCAGAAGTACATTTGCTGGGTCATATGATAGCTACATGTTCGGTGCTTTTTTTCTTTTTTTAAACAAACTGCCAACAGTTTTTTATCATTTCTGTGTCATTTTATATTTCCACAGGCAATGTATGACTGACTCAGCTTCTATGTTACCCTGCTAGCATTTGTCGTTATCACTGTTTTTCTTTTTTTTTTTCTTTATCATGGCTTTTCAGTAAGACATGTAGTGATATCTTGTCATTTTAACTTGCATTTCCTTAATGTTTAATGAAGTGGAACATCTTGTCATGCATTTAGTTGCTATCCACATATCCTTTTCAGCAAAATGATCATGTATTTTGCCTGTTTTCTAATTGGAGTTTTGGGGGTCTTTTTTTGGTTAATTCTGAGGCTTTTAGAAAAGATATATACTAGATACTAGACCTTTGTCAGTTAAGTTCTTTGCAAGTTTTTCCTTCCAGACGGTAGTTTTCTTTTCATCCTCATCACAAGAGTCCTTTACAAGCTGAAGTTTTCTATTTTGATTACTATTTGAATGTGAATCCAACCATATTTTGGTTATACCTAATTTTTTGTGATGTATTATCCTTTTTTTTTTTACAAAATGTTGGGTTCAATTTGACAATATTAGAGACTTTTCATTTATCCTAATGAGTGATATTGGTATGTACTTTGCTTTTAACATCTTTGCTAAGTTTCTTACCAGAGTAATGCTGGCCTCATAAAATGAATTAGGATGTGTTCTTTGCTCTATTTCCTCATAAAATTTGGGTATATTTAGCATTAATTTTCACCATATATTGATTGAATTCACCAATGAACTCTGTGAAAAATATTGTGAGATGTATAAGAATTCTTTAGCAGAGGGTGTTCATGGTTTTCATCAGATTTTTCAGAGGAATTCTTCTGTGTTCTCTAAGTTGTTAAAATCTACTCATTTATGGATTTATACACATAAATGACTGATTCTGGCATATGGTTTTGGCTTGTTTATCTTGTGGAATTGGGAGAAATAGGCTTTGATAAAAGAATTTTTATAAGTGGTGATGTTCACATAGACTTCTAATTAAGTGTTTCTAAAGGTCTTTTGATAATTTTATCTAGCAAGTAATAATACATTTTCATTCTGGAATATTTTGAAAATTCCTAAAACAAATTTTCTGGAGGCCTCCTCCAGGTTTGTGGAAGTTAAGGTCAAAGCTTCTGACCTTATGCTTCAAAACTTTTCCTCTTTCCTTGAAAATGTGTGTTCTGTTCCCTTTCAAGGGAAGCTGAGGAAGAAAAGAAATTCCTATTATGAGAAAAAACAAACTGATGGGGGTGATATGCTGTTGGCGGGGTTCTCTCTGACAGCAGAGTAGTGACGATCATGAATTTGTTACAGTAATGAAGTTTAGGCCTTTCTCTAGAATCCAGAAACACCTTCTGTCTTAATGCTTCTCCTGAATCATTGCTCATCTCCCTCACATATGAGGTGTTGGCATATAGAGAGAGCTGAAGGCTGAGTAGACAGATGTTATTTCTTTTTTAACTCTTCATGGCATAGTCCCACTCAGGATAAGAACTGACATCTGTGGGGGGAAAAACTGAAAAACTGAAACACTGTACATTGATGATAGTTTTATTCCATGAATGACTGGGAACAGGCAGTACTGCTTCTATGGTGGAGGTATAGTGTCACAGGGCTAAGTAAAGTAGTTGCTCCCTATAGTGAATTCCCCACTCCCACCAACCCTGACAAAACCCATCCCACCTGAAGGTGCTGCCTGTTTTAAACAGAGGCTACAAATATGATGATGGAAAAATAAGCAAGCATGCCAGCATTATAAAACGACGAAGAGAATAACAGTAAAAAATGAGAGGAAAGTGGCTGCAGAGGAATATTTATATCTATGGTTCTTTGTTTGTAGTATGCATGGTCTCAAATTGTGGAATTTCCTATGAAGGAAAGCAGAGGATCAGCTGGACCTGGGAGAACCTTGAAGTTAGAAAACCTAGGGATTCTCCTGGTTTATCAGAAAGGGGAGACAGTTCAGAAGGGAAAAAATCAAGAGAGTTAGAGTTTGGGACATTGTTGTCACCCACAGCACCTTGTAAAACAATCCAGAGTTATCCTGAATGGGGTCTTTCAAGATTCACCGGGAGTAGCAGTTTGGCTTGGCAAGCCACTGTCTTCAGATTGGTTCTGCATAATATCAATCAATACAGCAAAGAACACAGATTCCTCATCTGGATCACTGATAGCTTGTAGAAAGATAGGAAATATCCTCACTCTAGTAGTCCCTACCAGCCATGTCATTTCTCTCTTTAACTCAGACCTAGGAAAGACCCCAAGCTCTTTGCTTCAGCGATGTCACAATGTGTACACAAGGACAGCTCTAAGGTTGAAGTCTGTGATAGGAAATAAAATAGAGACATCTATCCACTCCTTCCTTCCGCCATCAGATTCTTGAGCTATGATACCCCTTTTGCATCCCCCACCCTTGATTGAGAATGGGTTATTTTTATTTGGAAATTATCCTCAGAAAACAGAATCTGGCCAGTAGGTGCATCAATTGAGTTTAAATATCCTAAATAATGTAATTGTTACACTTAATAGCTTCATTTTACTTCTTTACTCCTAATAGGAAAAGTCCTCATGCCATTTCTATTGGCACAGATCCTAATCTGAAAAACAAATAGAAAGATCAGTTTCTTTGTCTTTATTAAAATAGAAAACACTTTTTGTGACAATTGTGGGATCTGTCCCAACAAATTGAATAATTCTATGATAAAATAATTGTTAGTGTTCATCCAGGACTCTTCAAATGATCTCAGATGCTACTGCCAAACGAAGGCAGCCTTTCTTGTATTTTTCCTTTGTTTGTTAACAAATGTTTACTGAGTGCTTACTATGTGGCAGTCTATCATTTTGAGAGCCAAAATTCTGTTTTCTGTTGTTGACTAAATTTAAATGTCTGAGGTAACTGGATTGAAGGATTGAAGATTTCCCCCATGCTTATTCAATTTACATTATTAATTGTCTATTGTTTCCATTTTTCCATATATTTTTTCCACTTCATTTGTAATGTGTTGCATACAACAGACCTCCTCTGTCTAAATACTTCTCTACACCTGTCTTGTCTGGTCAGCTGACTCAATTTAAGGTATCTCCTGGATCATGACTGCTCTGGCAGTGCTGATCTTGGCCTATCCAGCTATCCTTTCTCTCTGTTCCATTCCTTTCTGTTCACACAGTGACTCTCTACAATTTTGGAACATAGTTAGCCAAATTCCAAGGTTTATCTTGTATTTAAACACTGGCATGCCATTTTTCTCTGATAGGACAAATTAAAGGAGAAAATGGAGAACTAATCTATTCAAGTCTTTCTCTTACCCACTGTGTGTAAGTACACAACTATAAAATTCAGGTCACATAATATGAAATTTTAAAATTTCCACAAATTAAAAAACTAAAACATTATGCCCTAAGTTAAAAAATAAAGAGCTCAGCTTTATCATTGTGCTTCTCTCTCCCCTTCTTTTAACCTGTAGTTGTATACCTTGGAGGTCCATGATTTGTGTGACTGTCCTCTCCCTCCAGCTCCTGAAACATAAGACACTGATTAAGTCTTTTCCTTTAACTCCATGTACTTCACTTGTCGCTCAATTTTTACCTCCTCTTTTATAGTTGAGCTCCAGGAAGTCAAGAAAATGAGGAAGCACAAAGTATAATAATGAGTCTTTTTGACAGAACATTGCTACCAAAGTCAGGAAATAAGAGTTCCCAGGGTATGGCCAATCACAAACAGCACCTTAGACAAAATTATCAGGACAGGGAGCAACAAGTGTTGGAGAGGATGTGGAGAAAGGGGAACCCTCTTACACTGTTGGTGGTAATGCGAGTTGGCACAGCCACTTTGAAAAACAGTGTGGATATTTCTTTTTTTTTTTAAGATTTTATTTATTTGTCAGAGAGAGAGAGCAAGAGTGAGCACAGGCAGATAGAATGGCAGGCAGAGGCAGAGGGAGAAGCAGGCTCCCTGCTGAGCAAGGAGCCCGATGTGGGACTTGATCCCAGGATGCTGGGATCATGACCCGAGCTGAAGGCAGCCGCTTAACCAACTGAGCCACCCAGGCGTCCCATGAAAAACAGTGTGGATATTTCTTAAGAAATTAAAGCTACCCTATGACCCTGCAATTGCACTACTGGGTATTTACCACAAAGATACAGATGTAGTAAAAAGAAGGGCCATATGTACTACAATGTTTAGAGCAGCAATGGCCACAATCGCCAAACCATGGAAGGAACCAAGATGTCACTCAACAGACAAATGGATAAAGAAGATATGGTCCATATATATGTTATGGAGTATTATGCTCCATCAGAAAGGATGAATATTCAACTTTTGTATCAACACGAATGGGACTGGAAGAGATTGTGCTGAGTGAAATGTCAAGCAGAGAGAGTCATTTATCATATGGTTTCACTTACTTGTGGAGCATAAGGAATAACATAGAGGACATTAGGAGAAGGAAAGGAAAAGTGAATTGGGAGAAATCAGAGGGGAAGGGAAACATGAGAGACTGTGGACTCTGAGAAACTAAGGGTTTTAAAAGGGAGGGAGTGGGGGAGTGGGGGAGTCTGATGGTGGGTATTAAGGAGGGCACGTATTGCATGGAGCACTGGGTGTGGTGCATAAACAATGAATCTTGGAACACTGAAAAAATAAAATAAAATTTTAAAAAAATGAATGAAAAAAAGAAAAGCTTGGGGGAAAAGATCTTCAAAAGTGAATAGTGACAAACATCTAAACAAAAATTAATACCAATCCTCTGAAAATCTTCCAAAATACTGTATGATTCCAGCATTACTCTAATACCCAAAGCAGAAAAAGACACTATGGGAAAATAAAACTACAGACAAATATAACTTTTGATCTTTTTTTCAAAGATCTTCGGAAAAAACAAACAAACAAAAAACAAAACAAAAAAACCCTCCAAATAGAATTTACCAGCACATTAAAAGGATGATATACCATGACCAAATGGACTTATCTTGGAATTCAAGGTTTATTCAACATAATAAAAATCAATATAGCATACCAAATAAATGGAAGGAAGGGCAAATTGATTATCTAAATTGATGCAGAGAAAATATTTGATAAAATTTTATGTTCTTGTTGATAGTGCTGTTATAAACATGGGAGAGCATTTACCCCCTATCATCCTTATTTTTGTATCCTTTGGGTAACTACCTAGTAGTGCAATTGCTGGGTGATAGGGTATTTCTGTTTTTAAATTTTTGAGGAAATTCCATGTTCTCCAGAGTGTCTGCACCAGTTTTCATTCCCACCAACACTGTAAGAGAGTTTCCCTTTCTCCACATCCTTGCCAACCTCTGTAGTTTCCAGTGTTGTTAATTTTAGCCATTCTGATAGGTTTGAGGTAATATCACATTGTGGTTTTGATTTGTACTACCTGATGCTGAGTGATGTTGAGCATCTTTTCATGTGTCTATTAACAGTCCATCTGTCTTCTTGGAAAAATATCTGATTGTGTCCTCTACCCATTTCTTAATGGGATTATTTGTTTTCTGGGTGTTGAGTTTGATAAGTACTTTATAAATTTTGGATACTACCCCTTTATCATATATGTCATTGCAAGTATTTTCTCCCATACCATAGCCAAAAATGGAGAGAGCCCAAGTGCCCATCAACTGATGAGTTAATAAAGAAGACACGAATATAAATATAAATATATGTGTGTCTGATGAAATATTATTCTGCAGTCTAAAAGAATGAAATGTTGCCATTCACAATGGCATGGATGGAGCTAAGTAAAATAAGTCAAACAGAGAAATACAAATACCATATGATTTCATTCACATTCATTCATACATGGAACTTAGGAAACAAATCTGATGGACATAGAGGAAGGGGGGAAAAAAGAGAGAGGTGAGCAAACCCTAAGAGACTCTTAACAATAAGGAATAAACTGAGGGTTGATGGAAGGAGGTGGGTGGGGAATGGGCTAAATGGTTGATGAGTATTAAGAAGGGAAATTGTTATGATGAACATTAGATATTATATGTAAGTGATGAATCACTAAATTCTACTCCTGAAACCAATATATGCTATATATTAAGTAACTGGAATTTAAATAAAAATGTAGATTAAAAAACTCAATATTTTGTGATATTTTTTTATCAACAAACCAGGACTAGAAAGAAACTCTTCACTGTGATAAAAACCATATAAGAAAAGCTCATGTATAACATCTTACAAAATGGTAAAGCTTTTTCTCCAAGATTAGAAATAAGAACAGAATGCTGTTTTTAGCATTTCTAGTCAACATAGTTTTGCAAGACCTAGCCAGGACAATTAAGCAAGAAAAAGAAATAAAGGGCATACATTTGGAAAGGTAGATATAACATTAATTCTGTCATACATGACATGAACATATATGTAGGAAAAACTAAAGAATCTACAAAAAGTCCATTAGTACTAATAAATTCATCAAATTTCCAGAATACAAAAGTTAGTTTCATTTCTGCATATTAATAAAGAATAATATGAAATGGTAATTAAAATTGATTCCAGTAAAAAGATGCAAATTATTTAATCAAAAACATAAATTGTCTTGGGAAGGTGAGATTGGAAATATAAAGTTTTAGGGTGCATTCAAAGTTAAGTTGTTATCAACTTAAAATTGACTATTATAAATATAGCATGTTTGATATAATCCTCATGGTAAGCACAAAGCATAATCCTATAGTAGATACACAAAAGATAAAGAGAATCAAAGCATACCACTACAGATAAAAATCAAGTCAAAAAAGAAGAGACCAAGAGAAGAAAAAAAGAACAAAGAATTACAAAACAGCCAGAAAACAATGAGCAAAATATCAATAGTAAGTCCATACCTGTCAATAATTACTTCAAATATCACTTCAAATATCACGAAACTAGATTCTCTAATCTAAACCCAGATTCATTCAGTGGCTGAATGAATTAAAAGAAAAAAAAGACAAGAACTAACTATATGCTTCTTATAAAAGAATCATTTCAGGTTTAAGGGCATGCACACACTAAAGGGAAGGAATAATATTCTAAGAAAATGCAAAACAAAAGAAATCAGGGATAACTTTACTTATATCATAGAAAATAGATTGTAAGACTTTAATAAGACTCTAAAAAGATGTCACATTTAGTGACTATATGTCACTATACATATAGTCAATCTAACAAGAAGTCATACATGTAAATATTTGTACACATAAAAAATTAACACCTAAATATATAAAACAAACATTAACAGCCCTAATAAGAGAAATAGAAGTCCATACAATAATTGTAGGGATTTTAATACTCCACTTTTAACAGTGGATAGATCAGAAAGAAAATGAATTTCAGAACACTGGGCTTAAATGATACATTAGACTTAATGGACTTAACAGATATTTACAGAGCATTCCAACCAACAGCACCAGAATAAACATTCTTATCAAGCATGTATGGAACATCCTCAGGGTACATTGTATGTCCGACTACACTGTATATCTTAGGAAATCTTAAAAGATTAAAATCATATCAAGCATTTTTGATACAATGATATAAAACTAGAAAAGAGTTATAGGACAAAAACTGGAAAATTCACAAATATGTGGAGACAAAGCCACATGCTGGTGAACAATCAATAGGTCAAAGAAGAAATCAAAAGAGAAATAAAAAAAATTTTGATACAAATGAAAATGGAAATGCAGCATACCCAAACTGACAGGATTCAGCAAAAGTGTGTCTAAGAGGGAACCTTATAGGAATTAAGATGCCAAGTGAAATAAGTTAATCAGAGAAATACAATTATCATATGGTTTCACTAATATATGGAACATAAGGAATAGTGCAGAGAACTATAGAGGAAAGGAGGGAAAATGGAAAGGAAGAAATCAGAGACAGAGACAAACCGTCTAAGACTCTTGACTCCAGGAAACAAACTGAAGGTTGCAGAAGGGGAGGTGGGTGGGGGGATGGGGTATCTGGGTAATGGGCATTAAGGAGGGCACATGATGTGATGAGTACTGGGGGTTATATGTGAATAATGAACCATTGAACATTATATCAAAAACTAATGATGTACTATACATTAGCTAATTGAATTTAAATGAAAAAATAATAAAATAAAACAAAAATAATAGTAAAAAAGAAAAGAAAAACAAGAAAATAAGGAGGATCTCAAATTAAAAAACTTAATTTTAAACATCAAGAAATTATGAAATGAAGAACAAAGCCCAAAGTTCACAAAATTAAGGAAATATCAAATATAAGAGTGGATACAAATAATATAGACATTAAATGACAATAGAAAAGATCAATAAACAAAGGGTTTTTTAAAAAAGATTTTAAAAATTGATAAGCATTTAGCTTGGCTCACCAAGAAAAGAGAGGGTTTGAATAAACAAACTTTTTTATTTAAATTAAATTAAAGAAGTAAATTTTTGAATGAAAAAGGAGACATATTATAATTGTTAGCACAGAAATAAAAAGGATCAGAAGAGACCATCATAAACTATTATAAACCAACAAATTGGATAGCCTAGACAAAATGGCTAAATTCCTCGAAACATACAACCTACCAAGATGGAGTCATGTAGAATAGAAAAATCTGAATAGGCCAATTTCTAGTAAAGAGAATAAATCAATAATCAAAAACCTAACAACAATGAAAAGTCCAGGACCAGGTGGCTTCACTGATGAATTATACCATGCATTTCAAGACAAAATAATGCCAATCCTTCCATAACTCTCTTTAAAAAACAAAAGAGGAGGGAATACTTCAAAATGCATTTTTTGAGGTAAAGAGGATCCTGACACCAAAACCAGAAAAGGACACTGCAAGAAGAGGAAATTATATGCTAATATTCTTGATGAATATAGATACAAAATCCCTCAACAAAATATTTGGAAACCAAACTTAATAATACACAAAAACATAATACACCATGAAAAAGAGGGGTTAATACTAGGCATACAAGGATGGTTCAACATCTACAAATCATTTTTTTTTAAATTTTTATTCATAGCACTCACCATAGCACATACCCTCCATCATGTCCATCACCCAGCCACCCTATGCCTCCCCAACTCCCCTCAAGCAACCCTCGGGTTGTTTCCTGAGATTAAGAGTCTCTTATGGTTTGTCTCCCTCCCAGTCCCATCTTGTTTCATTTTTCCCTCCCTTCTACTCATGAATCCCAGCCCTGCCTCTCACATTCCTCATATCAGAGAGATCATATGATAATTATCTTTCTCTGATTGACGTATTTCTCTTAGCATAATATACTCTAGCTCCATCCACATCATTACAAATGGCAAGATTTTGAGTTTTTGATGGCTGCATAGTATTCCATTGTGTATATATAGCACATCTTCTTTATCCTTTCTTCTGTTGATGGACATCTAGGCTCTTTCCATAGTTTGGCTATTTTGGACATTGCTGCTATCAACATTCGGGTACACGTGCCCCTTCAGATCACTACATTTGTATCTTAGGGTAAATACCCAGTAGTGCGATTGCTGGGTCATAAAGTAGCTTTATTTTCAACCTTTTCAAACTCCATACTGTTTTCCAGAGTGGCTTCACCAGCTTGCATTCTCACCAACAATGTAGGAGGGTTCCCCTTTCTCACATCCTTGCCAACACCTGTCGTTTCTTGACTTGTTAATTTTATCCACTCTGACTGGTGTGAGGTGGTATCTCACTGTGGTTTTGATTTGTATTTCCCTGATACCAAGTAATGTTGAGCACTTTTTCATTTGTCTGTTGGCCATTTGGATGTCTTCTTTGCTTCTGCAAAGATTTCCTATGTCTGTTCATGTCTTCTGCCCATTTCTTGATTGGATTATTTGTTCTTTGGGTGTTGAGCTTGATAAGTTCTTTATAGATTTTGGATACTAGCCCTTTATCTTATATGTCATTTACAAATATCTTTTCCCATTCTGTCATTTCTCTTTTGGTTTTGTTTAATGTTCCCTTTGCTATGCAAAAGCTTTTTATCTTGATGAAGTCCCAGCAGTTCATTCTTGCCCTTGCTTCCCTTGCCTTTGGTGATGTTTCTAGGAAGAAGTTGCTGTGGCTCAGGTCAAAGAGGTTTCTGCCTGTGTTCTCAAGGATTTTGATAGATTCTTGTCTCACACTGCGGTCTTTCACCCATTTTGAGTCTATTATTTTGTGTAGTGTAAGGAAATGGTCCAGTTTCATTCTTCTGCATATGGCTGTCCAATTTCCCCAACACCATTTGTTGAAGAGACTTTTTTCCATTGGACATTCTTTCTTGCTTTGTCAAAGGTTAGTTGACCATAGAGTTGAGGGTCCATTTCTGGGTTCTCTATTCTGTTCCATTGATTGATGTGTCTCTTTTTTGTGCCAGTACCATACTGTCTTGATGATTATAGTTTTGTGATAGAGCTTGAAGTCTGGAATTGTGATGCCTCCAAATTTGTTTTCTTTTTCAACACTCCTCTGGCTATTCAGGGTCTTTTCCAGTTCCATATAAATTTTAGGATTATTTGTTCTATCTCTTTGAAAAAAATTGTTGGTATTTTGATAGGGTTTCATTAATTATGTAGATTGCTTTAGGTAGTGTAGACATTTTCATATTTGAACAAATATGAATATTTGAACAAATATGCAATCCATGAGCATGGAACGTTTTTCCATTTCTTTGTGTCTTCCTCAGTTCCTTTCATGAGGACTTTATAGTTTTGTGAGTGCAGATTCTTTGCTTCTTTGGTTAGGTTTATTCTTAAGTATCTTATGGTTTGGGGTGCAATTATAAATGGGATCAACACCTTAATTTCTCTTTCTTCTGTCTTGCTGTTGGTATATAGAAATGCAACTGATTTCTGTTCATTGATTTTATATCCTGACACTTTACTGAATTCCTGTATGACTTCTAGCGGTTTTGGAGTGGAATCTTTTCAGTTTTCCACATAAAGTATCATATCATCCACAAAGAGTGAGAGTTTGACTTCTTCATTGATTTGGATGACTTTTATTTCTTTTTGTGGTCTGTTGCTGAGGCTAAGACTTCTAGTACTATCTTGAATAACAGTAGTGGTAGTGGACAGTTCTGGCTTGTTCCTGACCTTAGGGGAAAAGCTCTCAGTTTTTCCCCATTGACAATGATATTTGTTGTGGGTTTTTCATAGATTGCTTTTATGATATTGAGATATGTACCATCTATCCCTATATTGTGAAGAGTTTTGATCAACAAAGGTTACTCTACTTTGTCAAATGCTTTTTCAGCATTTAATGAGAGTATCATATGGTTCTTGTTCTTTCTTTTATTAATGTATTGTATCACATTGATTGATTTGCAGATGTTGAACCAACTTTGCAGCCCTGGAATAAATCCCACTTGGTCTGGTTAATAGCCCACTTAATCTCAGTTGTTGGATCTTATTGGCTAGTATTTTGGTGAGAATTTTTGCATCCATGTTCATCAGAGATATTGGTCTGTAATTCTCCCTTTTGATGGGGTCTTTGGTTTTGGAATCAAGGTAATGCTGGCCTCATAAAATGAGTTTGGAAGTTTTCCTTCCATTTCTATTTTTTGGGACAGTTTCAGGAGAATGGGTATTAATTCCTCTTTAAGTATTTGGTAGAATTCCTCTGGGAAGCTGTCTGGCCTTAGGCTCTTGTTTGTTGGGAGATTTTTTGATTACTGTTTCAATTTCCTTACTGGTCATGGATATGTTCAGGTTTTCTATTTCTTCCTGGTTCAGTTTTGGTAGTTTATACATCTCTAGGAATACAGCTATTTCTTCCAGACTGTCGAATTTGCTGGTGTATAGTTGCTGATAATATGTTCTTATAATTGCTTATATTTCTTTGGTGTTGGTTTTGCTTTCTCTTCTTACATTCATGATTTTATTAATTTGGTTCCTCTCTCTTCTCTTTTTGATAAGACTAGCCAGGGGTTTATCAATCTGATTATTTTTTTCAAAGAACCACCTCCTAGTTTTGTCAATCTGTTCTACTATTTTTTTGGTTTCTAGTTCATTGATTTCTGCTCTGATATTTTTTTGTTAAGATTGATTTTATTTATTTATTTACTTATTTATTTGACAGAGAGAGACACAGTGAGAGAGGGAACACAAGCAGAGGGAATGGGAGAGGGAGAAGTAGGCTTCCCACCAAGCAGGGAGCCTGATGTGGGGCTCAATCCCAGGACCCTGGAATCAATACCTGGCCTGAAGGCAGCTGCTTAACAACTGATACACCCTGGTTCCCCTGCTCTGATCTTTGTTATTTCTCTTTTCCTACTGGGTTTAGGCTTTATTTGCTGTTCTTTCTCCAGCTCCTTTAGGTTTAGGGTTAGGTTGTGTATTTGAGAACTTTCGTGTCTCTTGAGAAAGGCTTGTGTTGCTATACACTTTCCTCTCAGGTCCGCCTTTGCTGCATCCCAAAGATTTTGAACAATTGTGTTTTCATTTTCATTTGTTTCCATGAATTTTTTAATTCTTCTTTAATTTCCTGATTGACCCATTCATTCTTTAGTAGGATGCTCTTTAACCTCCACGTATTTGAGTTCTTTCCAATTTTCCTTTTGTGGCTGAGTTCTGATTACAAAACATTGTGGTCTGAAAATATCCAGGGAATGATCCCAAACTTTTGGTACTGGTTGAGACCTGATTTATGACCCAAGATGTGATCTATTCTAGAGAATGTTCCGTGTGTATCAGAGAAGAATGTGTATTCTGTTGCTTTGGGATGGAATGTTCTGAATATATCTGTGATGTCCATCTGGTCCAGTGTGTCATTTAAAGTCTTTATTTCCTTGTTGATCTTTTGCTTACATAATCTGTCCATTTCAGTGAGAGGGATGTTAAAGTCCCCTACTATTATTGTATTATTGTTAATGTGTTTCTTTGATTTTGTTTTTAATTGGTTTATATAATTGGCTGCTCCCATGTTAGGGACATAGATATTTAAAATTGTTGGATCTTCTTGTTGGACAGACCCTTTAAGTATGATATAGTGTTCTTCCTCATCTCTTATTTTAGTCTTTGGCTTAAAATCTAATTTATCTAATATAAGGATTGCCATCCCAGCTTTCTTTTGATGTCCATTAGCATGGTAAATTGTCTTCTACCCTCTCACTTTAGATCTGGAGGTGTCTTTGTATCTAAAATTAGTTTCTTGCAGGCAGCATATCGATGGATCTTGTTTGTTTGTTTCCATTCTGATACCCTGTGTCTTTTGATTGGGGCATTTAGCCCATTTACATTCAGGGCAACTATTGGAAGATATGACTTTAGTGCCATTGTATTGCCTGTAAAGTGACTGTTACTGTATATTGTCTCTGTTCCTTTCTGGTCTCTTACTTTTAGGGTCTCTCTTTGCTTAGAGGACCCCTTTCTATATTTCCTGTAGGGCTGGTTTGGTGTTTCCAAATTCTTCTAGCTTATGTTTGTCCTGGAAGCTTTTTATTCCTCCTTCCATTTTCAATGACAGCCTAGCTGGATATAGTATTTTTGGTTGCATATTTTTCTCATTTAATGCTCTGAATATATCATGCCAGTCCTTTCTGGCCTACCAGGTCTCTGTGGATAGGTCTGCTGTGAAGCTAATATTTCTATCATTGTAGGTTACAGACCTCTTGTCCCGAGCTGCTTTTGGGATTTTCTCTTTGTCACTGAGACTTGTAAGTTTTACTATTAAATGATGAGGTGTTGACCCATTTTTATTGATTTTGAGGGGAGTTCTCTGCACCTCCTGGATTTTGATCCTTGTTCCAGTCCCCAAACCAGGGAAGTTCTCTGCTATAATTTGTTTCAATATTCCCTCTGCCCCTCTTTCTATTTATTCTTCTTCTGGGATCCCAATTATTCTAATATTGCTTCATCTTATGGTATCACTTATCTCTCAAATTCTTTCCTTGTGGTCCAGTAATTGTTTATCTCTCTTTTTCTCAGCTTCATTATTCTCCATCATTTGGTCTTCTATATCACTAATTCTCTCTTCTGCCTCATTTATCCTAGCAGTAAGAACTTCTATTTTTTATTGCACCTCATTAATAGCATTTTTTAATTTCAACTTGGTTAGATTTTAGTTCTTTTATTTCTCTGGGAAGGGTTTTTGTATCTTTAGAAAGGGATTCTCTAGTATCTTCTGTGCTTCCTCAAGCCCAGCTAGAGAAAAAAAATTAATTTTTTATTAACATATAATGTATTATTAGCCCCAATATATGTATTACTAGCCCCATGTGTACAGGTCTGTGAATCACCAGGTTTACACACTTCATAGCACTCAGCATAACACATACCATCCCCAATGTCCACAACCCAACCACCCTCTCCCTACTCCCCTCCCCCTGGCAACCCTCAGTCAAGTCTAGCTAGCATCTTGATAATCATCATTCTGAACTCTGGTTCTGACATTACTAATGTCCATAATGATTAGGTTCCTAGCTGTCGATATTGCCTTTTGTTCTTTTTTTTTTTTTGAGGTGGGTTTTTCAGCCTTATCATTTTATCCAGATAAGAATAGATGAATCAGAGAACAAAATACTAAAAGGGTAGCAATGACCCCAGAAAAATATACACTATCCAAATCAGAAGAGACCCAAAACTGGAGGGGAGCAAAAAGGAGAAAGAATGGAAAAAATATATATATATATATATATATATATATATATATATATATATATATGGTTAGAATAGAGCCACACACTTGATTTTGGGTGTATTTTAGCCTGTTAGAAGAAATTGCCTCCCCAAATTAAAAAAAAAAAACTTATATATACACAAAAATAAGGGGAAACACAATAAAGGGATGGACTATGACTGTACAGATGAAAATTTAAAAAGATTCTTAAAAAGGAATTGATAAAACAAGAAGTTAATTGAAAAAAGAAAAAAATGGGAGAGAATATGATCAGGCTGAAAACTAGAACAAAGCCAGATGCTAGATTTAGGGTATGTTTTGATCTGTTAGAAGAAACTGTATCCCAAAATTTTAAGGAAAGAAAAACTTATATGTATAAAAAATTAGGTTAAATAAAATGAAGAGATAGAATATGACTATAACAATTAAAATTTAAGAAGTTTTTTTAAAAAGGTATTGATAAGATAAAATAGTTAAAATAGGTTAAAATAGGAAAGGAAAAAATTTTTAAATAGAATAAAAAAAGGAACATTTAAAAAATTGAACTTTGAAAGACTAAAGAATCCTGAGGAAAGAAGCCATGTACTCTATGTATGGTGTTCCCCTCACTCTGGAATTCCACAGTTCTCATTGATCGGTGAACTTGGTCTTGGCTGGATGCTCTTGCTGATCTTCTGGTGGAGAGGTCTGTTGCAGTGATTCTCAAATATCTTTCCCCAAGGTGGAATTGCACCACCCTTGCCAGGGGCCAGGCTAAGTAATCTACTCAGGTTCGGGTTCACTCTATCTTTTGTTCCTTGAACACTTTCTGCACAGCTTTAGAGGAGGAGAATGAAAATGGTGGCCTCCCAATCTCTGACCCAGAGGAGCCTAGAGCTCAGGGACCCATTTCTCAGTGCAACCTCAGAGAAAAGCAGTCAGTCACTCCTGTCTCACTGGTCTCCTGCTGCTCTCTGTGCTTATCTGGCCTGTGACCAAACATTTCTATCTCTGGCCCACAGCCCTGTCTGGAGTCTCCAAATCCAGCAGATTCCTGCTGCACACTCACACTCCACTCCTCCTGGTGGATAAGGGGGGGGGGCTCTCCCCAGACCTGCCACTTGTGGGGTTCCTGCTCAAACAGCAGTGGCCCAACTGTGCTGGAGATCACTGTTTATGGTAACCCCGAGGTGAGAGCCCACTCCTTGGCTCTGTCTTTGCAGCTGGCTTCCCCACTGTGATACCTGGGAGCTCTGGCACATTCCAGGCATTGCTGTTCTTCTTGTGACCCCAAGGGACCTGAGGCCACACTGTCCCAGCAAGGGCTCCACCTCCCACTTAACCTCTGGTGTGACGTCCCTCAGTGGAGCAGACTTCTAAAATTTCCAATTTTGTGTTCTGCTGCTCTACCACTTGTTGGGAACCAGCCCCTTTCCCGCAGCCTATCTTTCCATATATTGCCTTGGATTCACTTCTCTTCACGTTCTACCTTCCAGAGAGTGATCGTTTTTCTGTTCCTAAAATAGCTGCTATTCTTTTATTTGATCTCCTTTTGATTTTCTAAGTGTTCAGAATGGTTTGATAATTATCTAGCTGCACTCCTGGGACCCAATGATATTTAGGTCTCCTACTCACCTACCATCTTTCTCCTCCCACAACATCCATTTATGATAACAACTCTCAATCAAGTAACTATAGAGGGAATACAACTCAACATAATGAAGGCCATATATGACAAGAACACAGCTAACATCACACTTAATGGTGAAAAGCTAAAAGCAATTCTCTAAGATGAGGAATAAGACAAGGATGCTCAGTCTCATCCCTTGTATTCAACATCATAATGGGAGTCCTAGCCAAAGCAGTTAGCCAAGAAAAATAAATAAAAGACATCCAAATTGGACAGGAAGAAGTAAAATTGCCTGTATGCAAATGATATGATATTGTATATAAAAATCTCTAGAGACTCCACCAAAAAAAACCTGTTAAAATAAATGAATTTAGTAAAACTGCAGGATACAGAATGAATGTACAAAAAAATCAGTTGCATTTCCATACACTCAAACAAATTATCAGAAGGAGAAATGAAGGAAATAAACCAAAATATGATTGCATCAGAAATGCCTAGGAATCGATTTATCCAATGAATTAAAAGGCCAACACTTAAAAAACTATAAGACACCGATGAAAGAAATGAAGGAAGACACAAATGAAGGGAAATATATTCTATCTTCATGGATCAGAAGAATTAATACTGTTAAAATGTCCATACTACCCAAAGGAACCTACAGATTCATTCAATCTGTATCAAAATTCCAATGGCTTTTTCATAGAAATGGAAAAAGCAATCCTAAAATCTGTGTAAAATCACAAAAGGTCCTGAATAGCCAAAGCAATCTAGAGAAAGAAAAGCAAAGTTGGAAGCATTATACTTCCTGATATGAAACTATATAACAACTACTTAAACTATATAAAGGCTACAATAGTCAAAAGAGTAAGGTATTGGCATAAAAATAGGCATATACAACAGAATAGAGATCTTAGAAATAAACCCATGCATATGTAGACCTTTAATTTATGACAAAGGAGCCACGAATGTACAATGGGACAAGGATAGTCTTTTCAATGAATGATATTGAGAAACCTGAGCAGCCCCATACATAAAGAAGAGGAGAAGAAAGAGGAGGAGGAGGAGGAAGAAAAAGAAGAAGGAGTGGGAAGAGAAGGAGGAAGAGTATGAGTAGGAGGAGAAGGGGGAACAGGAAGAAAAGAAGGAGGGGGCAAGGAGGAAGAGGAGGAGTTACTGCTATCTTACATCATACATAAGACTCAACTAAAAATGGATTAAACATTTGAACAGAAGTCCAGAAACAATAAAACACCCAGAAGAAAACATAATTGGTAAGCTACCTGATATTTTCTTCAAAAAGGTTTTCTTAGATTTGACACCAAAAGAACAAGCAAGAGATGCTAAGCTAAGAGAGAGAGAGAAAGAAAGAGAGAGACTATTTTGAACTAAAATCCTCTGTACAGCAAAGGAAACTATCATCAAAATGAAGAGGCCATACGTATGTCTCCTTTGGAGAACTGTCCAAGTCTTCTGCCCATTTTTTTGACATGATTATCAGTTTTGGGGGCATTGAGTTTGAGGAGTTCTTCATACACCTTGAATATCAGCCCTTTGTCTCTACTGTCATTTAAGAATATCTTCTCCCATTCTGTGGGTTGCCTTTTTGTTTTGTTGACTATTTCCTTTCCTGTGCAAAAGCTTTCTAATCCTGATAAAGTACAAAAAGTTCATTTTTCCTTTCATTTCCTTTGCCTTTGGAGACAAGCCTTGAAAGAATTTGCTGTGGCTGATGTCAAAGAGGTTACTGTCTATGTTCTTCTCTAGGATTTTGATAGATTTCTGCCTCATGTTGAGGTCTTTCATCCATTTTAAGTTTATCTTTGTGTATGGTGTAAGAGAATGGTTGAGGTTCATTATTCTATACATAGCTGCCCAATTTTCCCAACACAATTTATTGAAGAGACTGTCTTTTTTCCACAGGATATTTTTTCCTGTTTTTTTGAAGATAACTTGACCATAGAGTTGCGGGTCCATATCTGGACTGTCTACTCTGTTCAGTTGGTCTATGCATCTGTTTTTGTGTGAGTACCATGCCCTCTTGATGATCACAGTTTTATAGTAAAGCTTGAAGTCAGGCAACATGATGCCTCCAGCTTTGTTTTTCTTTTCCAACATTTCAGTAGCGATTCAGGGTTTTTTCTGGTTGTGACAAAAATTTTATGATTGTTTATTCCAGCACTTTGAAAAATGCCAGTGGAATTTTGATTGGGATGGCATTGAAAATATAGATTGCTCTGGGCAGTATAGACATTTTAACAATGTTTATTCTTCCAAACCATGAGCACAGAATGCTTTTCCATCTTTTTGTGTCTTCTTCAGTTTCTTTAATGAGTGTTCTGTAGTTCCTCAAGTACAGATCCTTTACCTCTTTGGTTAGGTTTATTCCAAGCTCTGCAATTGCAGTACTGGGTATTTACCCCAAAGATACAGATGTAGTGAAAAGAAGGGCCATATATACCCCAATGTTCATAGCAGCAATGGCCAAAATCGCCAAACTATAGAAAGAGCCAAGATGCCCTTCAACAGATGAATGGATAAAGAAGATATGGTCCCTATATATAATGGAATATTATGCAGCCATCAGAAAGGATGAACACCCAACTTTTATAACAACATGAACAATGCAGAGTGAAATAAGTCAAGCAGAGAAAGTCACTTATCATACAGTTTCCTTTTCTTGTGGAACATAAGGAATTACATGGAGGGCATTAGAAGAAGGAAAGGAAAAGTGAACTGGGGGAAATTGGAGGGGGAGATGAGAGACTGTGGACTGTGGACGCTGAGAAACAAACTGAGGGTTTTAGAGGGGAGGAGGATGAGGGGAGGAGTGAGACTGTGGTGGGTATTAAGGAGGGCACATATTTCATGGAGCACTGAGTATGGTGCAAAAATAAAGAATTGTAGAACACAAAAAAATAAAATTGAATTAAGTTGTTAAATAAAATGAAAATGCAACTGACTAGTGATAGGAAATATTTCTAAATCATATATTTAAAATGGGTTAATATCCAAAATATATAATGAATTCATGCAATGCAAGAGGAAAAAAATCTGAATAAAAAATGTATAGAAAATCTGAATAGATATCTTTCCACAAAAGATGTACAAATAACTAACAGGTGCATAAAAAGGTACTCAACATTACAAATCACCCAAGAA
>NW_022631613.1:0-45792 GCF_010015895.1 Lontra canadensis
GTCATGAAATCAGCTCGTGCACTGGCTTGTAACTGCAGTGCCTCACCCAGCACCTTAGAATCCCAAGGTCTTTTGAAAATCAGAGGGAATGTTTATGCTTTGTTGTCAGAATGAGAGCAGACCCTGATCTGAACTACTAGGGGGCTATGATGGGCTTTATCCTACTTGGAGTGAGTGTGCCCACGTTTTCCTGTAGAAAGGTTCAAGGTAGAGTTCGGAGGTGCTGCCCTAGACCTCGCAGTAGCCATGAAGGAATGCAGAGCCTACACCCCTTTCTAAATTCCAAGCCATTCGTGGATTTTGAATGGTCTGACCCAAAAGCTTTGGAAGGAGGACTGCAGGTCTCTACTATGGAGCAGTGCTGGTTTTGAGGCGTGGAGGTTACAAACTTCACACGCGCTGCTGCTAGTAGTCTGGGGCTGCACGTCTCTGTGCCAAAAAGTCCTTAGGAATGAAGCATGATCTTTAGTACGTGCTTGATGCTCTGACCTCCCACGTGGGCTGGGCATCCAAGGAGCACTTCCTCAGGGAGCTAACTTGTGCGCCTTGCATGTAGTGCTTTAATCCTTGGGTTTTCCCAGTCTCTCCCTCCTACCCTATTTTACTCTCAGAATGCCTGCCTCGATCCCACATCCATTTATGGACTGCTGAAATCCCTGCAAGAACAGCGGGAGGACTGGTCTTTCATATAGTTGCCAGAAGGAGCCCTTCCCAGCCTCCGGGAGCCTTTTCAGTAACTGCCTATTAAGGCAAGAGTTCAGAGGACCTAGAGAGTGGAAAGCTGTGTGTCACTCAAAAGCTGTTACGCCCGTGAATAGTGTATTTACAAGGGAGGCGATTTTGTTGTCAATCAAAATCTACTTCCCCTTGAAGTCATTGTGTGCTCAATTGTGTGCGGGTGAGCCAGTAAGCCCAGGAGATCTGCCTGGTTGTCCCTTACCTTGCAGGTGTCCCCTCTCAAGATTGTCTTGGAAGAAGTACGGTTGGTACTTGGGCACCTGGATCCAAGAGGAAGAAACCTACATGAATACCAGATCTATGAACAGGAAATCTACAAGTCCATTCCTAAGCCCCAAGGGTTGGGGCTGGGGAGCCACTGGAGAGCCCCACCTGCTTCTCCGGTCACCAGACACCTGCTCAAGACCAGGTTTGGGGTTTTTCTAAAGATTTATTATTTTAGAGCACATGGGAGGGGCAGTAGGGGTAGGGATAGACGCTCAAGCTGTTTCCCCCCTAAGCACAGAGCTGGATGTGGAGCTTCCCATGCCTCTGGGGGTGTGACCTGAGGGCAGATGCGGACACCCAACAGATTGAGCCATGCAAGTGCCCTGAAACCAGGTTCTAGATGGTCACACTGAACTCGAGAGATAAGACAATGACTAAGGTCCCTGCCCCCAAGGAGCAGTGTGCAAGGCTCATAAACCCCCTTTTCCAAAGGAGGGGGATGTCAGGAGTGAGCAAGCCTCCCTCAGTCATCAGCCTGTGGTTACAACATGTCATTGCACCGAGACAATCCTCCAAGGCCTTTTCCCAAGGTGAACATTCTCTTGGGGCTCCTGAAGACAGAAATTCTCATGCAAGCAAACCTTAAATTGGTTTTTACTAATTTTGCAGACAACCCTCCCTCCCTGATAGCTGTTCTCTCTCCTTTGTTCCCCCCGACCCCCGTGGAGAGGGGTTGTGGGGAAGCGTTTGGCCTAAAGCTTAGGGAAACTTTCAATCCTTGCCTCAGACCAGGGAGTTTCCTTTTGTTTTTCTAGATGGTCTTATTTCCCACCCCGAAAGCTGGATTTTTATCCTCATTATTCTTAAGGATGAAGGTCAGTAGTCTCTTCTGTACCTGCTTCCTGCTCTCGCGGGCATTTGTCCCCATGTCTCCTTGCTTGGAGGTGTAAAAAAAAAAAAACTTACTAACAATTCTAATGACTTACAGGGATTGGATCCTCGTGCAGGGGTGTAGGATGGAAAGATTCTGCCATCAGGAGCTTCACTCAGAATTGCTGCAGCCGGGAAGACCTTAACTTCTCCAGGAGTTAAAAACAGCCGAGCCCTAAAGTGACAGCCACATTGTAGTCAGTAAGCATCTAGGGAAAGGTAAGAACCAAGTATGTTTAGGGAGGGGGTGTTCTCTTTAAGGGAGTCCCCGATGGTTTGCGTTGTGGGGTTAAAATTAAGTAGCCCATTGGATGATGTGAGTCCTCAGAGATGAGGTTTTCATATCTGTTTGAGGGGGGAGGGGGGCGACAAAAGCTGTCTAGAATGCACATATACTTGCAAGCAACACCATTTAAGGCTTTTCTGAGATTGCTTAAAGGACAGATTTGTATCTACACACTGTAGGAGGGGACCAGGGTGTGTGTGTTGTTATTGATGAGCAGATGCTTACAGTGTCTTCCCCTTCATTTACTAAACCCCCAAATATATAGGAGTGTGTAGTGAGTCAAGGTCTTGGAACTCTTCCATAAGCTGTACCTGGACATCCTGGCCAATCTGTGCCCTGCCACACCAGTGAATTCCAGAATCTTACCCCCCCCACCTTTATTTTTTAATGACCTAATGCTTGTAACATACTACTAGTATTAGGGATACTAATTTCAGGTATCTTCTCTACTTCGCACAGGTTCGGGGCTCAGAGGTGGGGCTATATAATTTGTGAGACCCCTGGCCCTTTGCAGCGTTACAGTTTTCAAAACCAGAGATTCTAAACCCAGAAGAATCCCTGAGCTCCCAGGCTGCTTTGGGATGCTCACGCGTATGCTTTCATCTGCTGACCTGCTGAAGAGGCCCCCGCGTCGGGCTCAGGAGGCTGATGGGCCTGCTGGAGACTTCTCCTGGCCCGACTGCCCCCAGGCACGCAGGTGAGACATCCTGCCCCCCTCCCACTGGTGCCCCTGCTGCTCTAATTTCCAACCTTTTAACGGTCTCCTGTGGCTCCTTTTTCTTCCAGAAGTCCTCGCAGGTACCCCAAGGGTTAACCCGTTCCCACCACGAATGCCTCTGGTGGACTGTGTGGGACGGAAGGTCTGGAAACGGTGCAGGAGGAAAAGGCAAGACTTCTCTCAGGTAAGGACGAGGAAGCGGTCTTCCTTTTACAACTTCTGAGTGTGCGGCCGGTCATAAAGGACCTATAAATGGAATAGAGGCTGAATTATGCACCTGGTCTCCAGTCCATTCCATCAACACGGCATCCTGACAGACTGGTGAGGGGACCTTGGGAAGACACGGGATGAGGTGAGGATGATTTTATGTTCAGGGACAGAGAAGACTTTGACAACAAAGAGGTCATGACCCCTAGTTCACAAATACTAGAGCTGATTGAAGACGGCTCCTCGTGGCTTCTTCCAAAACCCCACCACCACTATTGAGCTCCTTTTATGTAAAAAGGCTATTTTTCATGGCAGCTGTAATCCTGAGGACAAGAATCTTGTGTCCTGCTCTGGAGGGGGTCCCTCCAAAGGGACTAATTTTACTTTACCTCTTAGGATGGAAAATAGCCTCATGGAGGGACTCGGAAGGTCACGGTTCCTCTCCAGAAACCAGGAGCAAGCACTGGGCAGGACACTCTGTCCAAGCCCTCTACTGGGCAGGTGTTTTATTCAGAGGCTGCAAGTGAGGGGCCTGCCCCTGTCTCCAGCTGTGTTCGTGGAGATTAAGGCTGGGGGCAAATCCATGATGTTTAATCAGTCTCTGCACAGGGCTTCTCACCATGCAGTTAAGACTCCCCGTTTTATTCTTCAGGATCTTTGTGGCTGTTGTATTTCTCCCATTACACTTGACTGCAAAAGGAAGAGAAATCTTGGCTAAGAAGAAGCAAGGTTTTTAGTTGCCGATGATGAACCCCAGAGAATCTACTAAAATGTTAGCATTAAAAACTTTAAAAATTACCAGCTTCCTATAAAATACTCTCCTTTAGCAGTAATTTGTGTATACTTCCAGAAAAGCCTACTGTAAATCACATTTTATTTAGGAAAAGTAGCCCTTGCAGAGCTCAGGCATCATTTGAACCTACAGGTTTTCATTCTCATTAAACACTCTTATTTTTTAAATCTTTTTATTTAATTTCTTTTCAGTGTAACAGAATTCATTGTTTATGCACCACACCCAGTGCTCCATGGAATATGTGCCCTCCCTAAGACCCACCACCTGGTTCCCCCAACCTCCCACCCCCCATCCCTTCAAAACCCTCAGATTGTTTTACAGAGTCCGTAGTCTCTCATGGTTCATCTCCCCTTCCAATTTCCCTCAACTCCCTTCTGTTATTTTTTTTTACTAATTTTTTAAAGATTTTTATTTGACAGAGATCACAAGTAGGCAGAGCAGCAGGCAGAGAGAGAGGTGGAAGCAGGCTCCCGCTGAGCAGACAGCCCAGCTCAGGGCTTGATCCCAGGATGCTGGGATCATGACCTGAGCCGAAGGCAGAGGTTTTAACCCACTAAGCCACCCAGGCATCCCAGCCCTTCTCTTATTTTAAACCCCACCTTGCCGTCTGAGACTGGCAGCCCGAAGCCCACTCCCCAAGCAGGCCTCCCCCCGGCCATGGCCCTTGTGTCACAAGCCCAGTTCTGTGACATCTGTGCACAAGTGGGAGCTTGTATTTATTAGCAGCTAGCCTACATGTGGACATTTCAATAAAGCACACTGGAAGTTAGTGAGGTCTTCCAATCTCTGGTTTTGGAAACGGCAACATTGCAATTTCTTTTTTTTTTTAAAATCACGTTTCTTGGACAGTAGTACATCTCCATATTCCACTTGGGTACAGATTTCCCACTTACCGCTTCTAGCTCATCTCCACTTTGCAAGGTGTTGGAGGATAATAAAACTGAGTTAACATTACAGTGAATAACTTTAAATTATCTGGAGTGGAGAAGGGTGTCTGGGGTCCTGCCCCTCCTCCATTCCACCCTCGCATTGTCTCACTGTCCCAGAACCACAGGGACAGTGCCATCACAGAGGGACTCTGGCTTAATAACTGTTTCATGCTCTGCTGTTGCTAGCTTGAAATTATCTTGGAACCTGGGGCCTTGCAAATTACATAGCTGGTCCCTGGACTTTACCAGCAAGCATATCTAGGCTCTGACATTATCTCAGCCTTGCATCTACTGCCTCCCAGTTCCTGCCCCACACCCTCTGTCCTGTGGATCCTTCAGGAGCTCTCTGGTTTAATCTCAACCAGCAGCCTGCTGGTGTCCCACAAGTCAGAGGTATTCCTGCTCTGCTCACACCCTCTCCTGGCCCCCAGCTTACCAGAGTCCAGCAGGTCCTCAGAGATCCCTAACCCTTGTTGGCCCACAGGTGTCCCTCTGACTTTATAACAAACTGTCTTCAGTAACTGGTCTCCTTGTTCTTCCTCAAATACACTACATAGGAATCTGATCCAGGGTCTCTGCATTATTCATGAATGTTCTTCTCTCCCCTGGACACCCCCATGACTCCTTCATTTGCCTAACATTCTCAGGCCTCAACCAGCCTAAATTTGAAGAAATAAGAGGAAATTAATGAAAATGGAAACAACTTTCCAAAATCAGTGGGACACCATGAAGTTCAGTGGTATAGGTCTACTTTGAGAATATTTAAAACCCCAAATATACCTTCATACCTAAAGACTAGAAAAAGGAAATAATGAAGATTAATAGAACTAAAAGCTGATTCTTTGTAAAGATAAATCTCTATTCAGGCTCCAAGGGCCCAAAAATGCAATTAGAAATGAAACAGCACATATAGCTAATACCCCAGAAACACCAAGAAAGGATCATGAGATCACACTATGAACAATTATATACCCACAAATAGGAAAACCTAAAAGAAATGGATAAATTCCTAGAAACACACTGTAAATAGCAGTTTTTAAAAAGTCCAGAACCAAAGAGCTTCACAGTGAAGCCTACCAAACTTAGTATCGATCATCCTCGACTTTTCAAAAAAAATTGAGAAGGAATGCTTCCAAACTCGTTTTATGAGGCCAGCATTAGCTTGATACCAGAACCACACACACACCAGAGTCAATATCTCTGAAATAATCCTCAACAAAATGTTAGCATACCATAGTCAATATATTTAAAGGATTATACACCATGATCAAGTGTGACTTATTTCAGGGTTGCAAGGATGGTTCAATATCCACAAATCAGTATGATATGCCTCAAACAAAAGGATAAAAATACTCTGATCAGCTCAGTGGATGCATTTAACAAAAACCAATATCCATTTATAAAATGTTTCTATAGTCAGTACAGAGGGAATATACCTCAACATAAAAGCCATAAATGACAAACCCACAGCTAATATCATACCCACAGTTTATGAGAAAGATTAGAAGGAAGGCAGTATTTGAAGTCCTAGCCCTAGTCAAGAGCCAAGATATAAAAGGCATCCAAGTTGGAAAGGAAGAACTAAAACTTACTATTCACAGATGACCTGCTTTATATAGGAAACCCTAAAGACCCCCAAAACTACAATAAAGGCATCAAAGTCATAAAAGATGTCAAATTAACACAAAAATTGGTTGTACTAATGAAGTATCAGAAATTAACAATCCCATTTACAATTACCTCCAAAAGAATAAAATAGGATTAAATTTTAATCAAGGTGAAAGACCTATTGTCTGAAATCCCAAGACACAGAAATAAAGACACAAATAAGCAATAAAGCATCCTGTGTTCATGGATTGGGAGAATAGCAAAATGTCTACTACCCGAAGCAACCTGCAGCTTCTATGTCACCTCCATCAAAATCCCACTGGCATTTTTCAGACAACTAAGAATCCTAAAATTTTTATAAAACCACAAAAGACCCCAAATAGCCAAAACAATAAATCTACGCTAGAAGTCGTAATCAAAATAGTATGGTACTTGCACAAAAATACACAGAACAAAGGAGTGCTCAGTAATAAACCAATGCATGTGTGGTCAGTCATTCAATGACAAAAAGAGGCAAGAATATACAATAAGGGAAAGGCTTCTGGTCAGTAAGTGGTTTTGGAAAACCTGGACCACTTTTTTACCACCATTTGCAGAAGTCAGTTCAAAATGGATTAAATACTTAAGCTCTTTGTCCTCAGTCCTGGCAACACTTTTTTGGCCCAGTTTCCTCAGGCAAGGGCAACAAAAGCTAAAATAAGTAAATGGGATTATATCTAAAAAGCTTTTGCACAATGAAGGTAACCATCGACAAAACTAAAAGGCAACCTACTCAATAGATTTTTGCAAATCTTTCACCTTATAAGGGGTTATACCCAAAACAAAGAACTTACACAACTTGAGGGAAGTTGGGGAGCTGGTGAGTAGGAGGACCTTGAGCTTGCCTCTTCCCACAGATACAACCAGGCAACATATCAGCCTAAATAATCCAGAAAATGACCCAAACACTGGCAGAATTCCACAAGTAAAAGTAGAGAAGAGGTCACATCAGAGGATACAGGAAGAGACAAACCCCATACCAGGGAGTCTTTGAGAGGATGATAAATCCCCATCACACTTGGCTTTGAAATAGAGGGGGGCTGACCTTCCTGACTTCTTATAACCAGTAGACTTAAAACCTGGAATTTTAAAAATCAATTTTAAAAATCAGCACCCCCCTCCCTGGTAAAGCCAGCTCTACTCTGGTAGAACCCAGAGGATATTAGGAAGCAGAATCCCCCCACTAAAGAGACACTACAAACAGTCCGCTAAGCTCAACATGAATGTCAGGGACATTCAGAATGTAGAGTAATTTACTCACCTCAGATTATGGCCTGGAGAGGCAGGGATTATGGGGAAATACCTCCAGGAACAGAGGAGCTGGCAGGCACCATTTCCCCCCCTCCATCCCCCGCATAAACACAGCCACTCTGGGAATTAGCATGTGCTGACACTTGCTTATTCCAACACCTGCCCTTCAATGTGCACTTGGGGGAGTCACCCTTCCCAGTCACCCTTCTCTCAGTCCCAGTGCAGTAGCCCTCCTCGCCCAAGGGACTGGCACGAAGTGGACCAACACCTTGTGTTCTGACCCATGTGTTTTGTGGGAACTCGGTTCTAGGCAGCAGATCACCTTGCACAAGCAGACCAGCATATACCTTCTGAAAACATGCCCCACACAGTTCGGTATCAAAAACTGTCTCCAACAGGCAAGGAGGAACTCTGTGGACAATTGAAGGGAAAAGAGGCCAGGATTCAATGACAGGACACATTCAACACACACAGAAGACAGTCCCTGAAGCATCAGGTCCTAGGGAACAGGGGATACTGCCCTGCAGGGCATTATGGGACTACATGATCTCTTCTCCACAAAGCCACTATTTTTAAGAGCAGGAGACATAGCTGACCTTTCTAACATACAAAACAGGGACTTAGACAAAAGGAGGAGACAGAGAAATCTCTCTCAAATGAAACAACAAGACCAAACCATACAAGAGACCTAAGCAAAATGGATAGAATATGCTGGATGGAGAATTTAAAGATCATAAAGACACTCACTGGGGGAGATGAACCATGAGAGACTGTGGACTCTGAGGAACTAATCGAGAGTCTTGGAGGGGAGAGGGTGGAGATTGGTTGAGCCGGGTGGTGGGTATTAAGGAGGGCACATATTACATGGAGCACTGGGTGTGGTGCATACACAATGAATTCTGGAACACTGAAAAATTTTTTTTTAAAAATACACCTGATGGAATAAATAGAGTAGAGGAAGCACGGGAATGAATTAATGACCTGGAGGACAGAGTAATGGAAATTAAGCTAAGCAAGTGAGACAAAAAGGAATTATGCAAAATGAGAATAAGGAACTCAGTGACTCCATCAAGTATACTCACATTATAGGTATCCCCAAAGAAGACATGAGAGAAAAGGGGGCAGAAAATTTGAAGAAATAGCTGAAAATTTCCCTAATCTGAGGAAGGAAGCATGTATGTGTTTAGATCCAGGAGGCACAGAGACCCTCCACCAAAGAAAATCTTCTCAAGGAAGTTCACACCAAGACATAGTAATTAAGGTGGCAAAAAGTGGTTAAGAAAATTTCAAACCAGTAAGAGGAAAGAGGACGGTTACATACAAGGGAAACCCCATAAGTAGATCAGATATTTCAGCGGAAACTTAGCCAGAAGAGAGTGGCGTGATGTGTTCAAAGTGCTGAAAGGGAAAAATCTGCAGCCAAGAATCCTCTATCCCGCAAGGCTGTCATTCAGAATAGGAGGAGAGAGTTTTTCAAACACCAAAGGTGTTCATGACCGCTAACCCAGCACTACAGAAAATATTAAACATGACTCTTTCAGTGGAAAAGAAAGCCCATAATCAGGAGCATGAAAAGTAGGAAGCATAAAAGCAGTAAAAATTAGTATATCCATAAAAATCAGTCATGGGATTCATAAAATGAAAGAATGTAAAATAAGACCTATTATACTTAAAATGTGTGGTGGAGGAGGTTTACAGAATGGGTTTAAAATGAAGCGACCATCAACTTCACATAGATGGTTGTATGCAGAAGATGTTCGATATGAGCTGGATGATAACAATGACTCAAAACCCCGATATGCAAAAATTAAAAAAAATTTAAAAAGGAATCAAAGTATATCACTACAGAAAGCCAACAAACCATGAAAGAGAGCAAGGTAAGGGTCAGGGAAAAACTACAATAACACCACAAAAAAGGTAACAAAATGACAACAAATACATATCAATAGTTACTCTGAATGTAAAGGGACTAAATATTCTAATCAAAAGAGATAGGGTGATGTAAAGGATAAATATGACCCAGGTATCTGCTGCCTACAAGAGGGTCCTTTCACACGCAGGGACACCTACAGAGGGAACATGAGCGGATGGAGAAATAATAGATGTGAAAAAGAAAGCCACTGGTAGCAATATATTGGACAAGATGGACTTTAGAGCAAAACCTGTAACAAGAGACAAAGAAGGACAAGATATAATAATAAAGGTGACAATCCAACAAGAGGATGTAACAATTGTAAATATTTATGCACCTAGTGTAGGAGCCCCCAACTACAGCCCCTAAGTGTCAATTATTTATGTTTAATAAATAATTACATATTTAATAAATAATTGTTAATACAATAATGGTAGGGGACAGTCACACCCCACCTACATCAACAGACAAATCATCTGAACAGGAAATCAGCAGGAAACCAGCGGCTTCAAATGACAGACTGGAGCAGGTAGATGTGACAGATATATTCAGAGCATTACATCCTTAAAGAACAGAATTACACATTATTTTCAAGTGCACAGGGAACTCTCTCCAGAACACATCACATATGTGGCCATAAAACAGGTCTCAAGAAATTCAAAGAGCTTGAAGTCATACCATTGTGTTCTCTGAACACAGTGCTATGAAACTAGAAATCAACTACAAGAAAAAACCTGGAAAGATCAACACATGGAGGTTAAGTAACATGCTACTGAAAACTATGAACAGGTCAAGCAAGAAATCAAAGAATAAAAAATTACATGTGCTTCTGGGGTCATGTCCACCAGTACAGAAGGCCTGGGTCATCCTAAGGGACATTGGCTGGTACAGTGTTCCTGACAGCCCACTGACACAGCCACTGCCTGACACAGGCAGATACTGGATTGGGAAGCACCTGTGTCACGAACTGTGTCTTTCAGTGTGCAGCAGAACACGATCTGTAGCCTGGGGACAGAGGCAGAGGACTGCTACTGGCTGGGTACACCCTCCCTCATGGCAGAACAAGAATATGGCCTCACCACCAATCACGTGGTGTGGTGATGCCTTCAAGGCCATTGATGGGGCCAACGTATCCAAGTTCTTCACCCCTGCCACCCCGGATTTGTGGGAAGACAAGCTCGACCATCTCAATGCCACCAAGAAGTGGCCCTAATCTGGAGCCACCCCCTTCCAATTTTATGGATCATGGGGCTGCCATCTCTTGACCAGATTCAGGAATTGAAAAACTGTAACTTCCAGGGGAGAAAGGAGCCTTTGGACCAAAGTCCCCACAAAACAGCAAACATGAGCACAGTGGTCCGCACATTGAACATCAGGGGCTCCACACACTTTCAAAGCCTGAACATCAGGGGCTCCCACACTTTCAAAGCCTAATCACCATCATATTGTTTCATTTTCCTTTACCCTAAACATAAATGAAAAAAAAAAAGAGTTTTTCAGTTAAACATGTTGTCAAAAATAGCCTCTTCTTTTGGGATTGCTACTAAAAGTAGACATGTAAGTGAAGTAAAAGATATTCATCAGAATGGTGGATGTTGTATTTTAAAAACCTCTTTGTGGGATGTAGTTAAGGGACCTTGCAGTCCACAAGTCGATGATGTTTGTTTTTTCAAATATTTTTCCAAATAGAATAAAAATAGTCAAGCTCTGTGCATGTATTACCAAATATAGCAATCCCATAACTTGGGACTATTTTACATGTGAGGAAACATATAAGAAACTTGCCCAAAATCACACCCTCAGTAATGAGTGTGACTTGGATCTCAATGTCTGTATAATCTAGAAATCTTAAGCGCTATGTATATATTTAATAGAACATCTTCAAAATGCATAAAAATTCAATTCCCATCACCCACAGTTGAGATCATTCTTTCATATATATTTTTCATTTAGTCTTTTTATATGTAGATGCTTTTTAACACCTATTAAGGCTATATGGATAAAGAGAATTTAGAGCTAAAACCTGGAACATTTAAAGATCGTGATGCATATTGCCAATGGCCTTCCAAAAAGATAATAGAACAGCAAGGAACGGCAAGGCTAATGGAGGAGCGTGCCAATCTCATCTTCCAGCATGGAATGCTCTCTTTATTAATAAAGGACTCATGATTCACGTTGAAATATCTGCCATTAGTATATATAGTCTGAGGTGCTGACATTATTTTTTGACTCACTGCACCTAAAGTCCCTGTCACAGGACAGCTGAATGTTTAACCAAGCTGAACTCTGTTATTAATATGGCCTTCTTAGGTGTTGTATATATATACTTTTTATAGCTTACAGCAATGTCTCTGGGACATATGAGCAATTTAGTATCTCTGACCTTCTGTTTTCATGCCTCCTGCTGCTGTATAGAGGAGAGGTGAAAGAAGGGGCTCAGGGCACCTGCTGAAAACCATCACTACTTATGTTGTGCTGATCACTGTGTCACCCAAACTTTGACTCTAGAGTTTGAAAAGGTAATAGTTAACTTGATAAAGTCATGGGTCTGAGGATATGGAAAGCAGTTCATGAGAAGAGGGACCTTTTCATGTATAGTTATTTAATTTTTATAACACTCTTGTGAACTAGATATTCCCACTCTCCAGGATAGAAACAGAAGCTCAGAAACGTCAAAAGCCATCCCATGTTCACACAGTTAACAAATGGTAAAGGGAGAGCTCAGGACTAGACTTATCTAAAGACCATATTCATTTTAATATAGTTACTAGCTGCTGTAAATAAAATATGGTAGCTTTAATCTCTTGCCCAAAGCAATGTTGTTAAAACATTTGACTTTTCTCCTTGCAACTATCGGCAGAGCTCATTGTCACTCAGCTGTCTATAATTCCATCTGTGATAAAATATATCTCTGCCAAAAACAACAATCACAACAAAATTACACAGAAAACACTGAAAATGGAGACAACAGTCTAAAATCTTTGGGATGCATCAAAAGCTCTGCTAAGAGGGACATTTATAGCAATTCAGGCTTATCTCAAGAAGAAAAATCTCAAACAACCTAAACTTACGCTTAAAGGAGATAGGAAAAGAACTACCAAACTCCAAACCCAGCAAGAGGAAAGAAATAAATGATAAACTGAAAAACAGTAGAACAGATCAATGAAACCAGGAGTTGATTCTTTGAAAAGATCAACAAGATTGATACACTTCTAACCAGAATCATAAAAAAGAGGACTGAAATGAAATCAGAAATCAAAGAGGAGAATTAAGAGCCAACATGCAGAAACAGAAATAATTGAAAAATATCGTGAAAAATTATATGCCAACAAATTGGACCACTGAGATGAAATGGATAATTTCCTAGAAACATGTAATCTACAAAAATTGAAGCAGGAAGAAACAGACAATTTGAACAACCCAATTACCAGCTATGAAATCGAATCATTAAAATCCCCAACCAACAGAAGTCCAGGAGCAAATAACTTCACAGGTGAATTCTACCAAACATCTAAAGAATTAAGAGCTATTATTCTCAAACTATTTAATAGAAAGAATTTGATGCCAAAACTAGAACACCACACAAAGAACAACCACACAACCACACTAAAAGAACTACAAGGCACAATCTTGGATAAACAGAGATGCAAAAATCCTCCACCAAATGCTAGCAAACTGAATCCAAGAATAAATTAAAAAAAAAAAATTCACCATGATCACATGGGATTTATTCCTGGGATACAAGGGTGATTCAAAATTCACAAAATCAACACGATACATCACATCAACAAAAGGATAAAAATCACATGATCATTTCAATAGATTCAGAAAAAGCATCTGACAAAGTACAACATCCATTCATGACATAAGTTTAAAAAAGCCCTCCACAAAGTAGGTCTAGAGGGAACATATTTCAGTGTAATAAAATCAATATAAGAATAACCCTCAGTTAACATCATACTCAACAGAGGATTCCCCTAAGGCCACGAATAAGACAGGGATGTCTACTCTTACCATTTTTATTCAACATAGTAGTAGAAGTCCTAGCCACAGCAATCAGACAGCAAAAAGAAAAGGCATCCAAATTGGTAAGAAAGAAGTTAAACTTCCACTATTTGCAGATGACACAGTATTATATATGGAAAACCCTAAAGATTCCACCAAAAAAAAAAAGTACTAGAACTAATTGGTAAATTCAGTAAAGTCACAGGATACAAGATCAAGGTACTGAAATCTGTTGCACTTCCATGCACTAAGTACAGAAGAATAAGAAAAGAACTGTATTTATAATTGCAACAAATAAAAATACCTAGGAATAAATTAAAAAGGTGAAAAACCTATACTCTGAAAACTATCAAACATTGATGGAAGAAACGGAGTATGACAAAAAAAAAAAAAAAAGGAAAATGTTCCATGCTCATGGGTTGGAAGAAGAAATATTGTTAATGTCTATACTATCCAAAACAATCTACAGATTTAATGCAATCTCTATCAAAATACCAACAGTGTTGATACAAAAGTTAGGTATTCATCCTTTCTGATGGAGGCATAATACTCCATTGTATATATGGGCCTTATCTTTATCCATTTGTCTGTTGAAGGGCATCTCAGCTCTTTCCACAGGTTGGCAACTGTGGCCATTGTGGTGTGGTGCACAAACATTGAATCTTGGAACACAGAAAAAATAAAATTTTAAAAAATACCAACAGTGTTTTTCACAGAAGCAGAACAAACACTTCTAAATATGTATGGAACCACAAAAGACCTTGAGTAACAACACAGTCTTGAAAAAGAAAAGCAAAACTGGAGGTATCACAATTCCAGACTTCAAGTTATGTTCCAAAGCTGTAGTGACTAGAACAGTATGGTACTGGCACAAAAACAGACACATAGATCAATGGAATAGAAAACCCAGAAATAAACCAGAATTATATGCTCAATTAATCTTGAACAATGGAGGAAAGAATATCCAATGGGGGATGAGAGTCTCTTCAACAAAGTGCTCCAAACACTGTACAGCTACATGCAAAAGAACATATACAAGAATTTTAAAAAAATGGGTTCAAGACCTAAATGTGAGACCTGAAACCACGAAAATCCTAGAAGAAAGCACAAGCAGTAATTTCTTCAACATTAGCTATAGAAACATTTTTCTAGATGCCTCCTGAGGCAAGGAAAATGAAAGCAAAAACTATTAGGACTACATCAAAATAAAAAGTTTCTGCACAGTGAAGGAAACAATCAACAGAAGTAAAAGGCAAAGTACTGGATGGAAGAAGATGTTTGCAAATGGCATATCTGATAAAGGGTTAGTATCCAAAATAAATAAAGAATGGCTACAACTCAGCACCTACAAAATCAACAATAAAAATGGGCAAAAGACAGATTTCTCTGTCCAGATGGCCAAGAGACACATGAAAAGATGCTCCACATCCAACATCACTCATCGGGAAATACCACAATCAAATACTACAAATCAAAACCACAATGAGCTATCACTTCACACTGGTCAGATGGTTAGTATCAAAAAGACAAACATGTTGGTGAGAATGTGAAGAAAAGGAAACTCTTGCGCACCATTGGTGGGAATGTAAACTATTGCATCTACTACGGAAAACAGTATAGAAGTCTCTCAAAAATGTAAAAATAGAGTTCTCATACAATCCAGCAATTCCACTTCTGGATATTCATCTAAAGAAAATGAGAACATCAGTTTGAAGAGATCTATGCAATCCTATGTTCATGGCAGTGTTCTTAACAATAGCAAAGATATGGAAGCAACCTGGATGCCCATCCATAGAAGCTGATGTGGTATCTATAGATGTACATACGTACGTATGTACGTACACACACACACACACACACACACACACACACACACACCGATATATTCAGCCATAAAGAAAAAACAAGCATCCAACTTTTTCTGGTGACAGATGGTAACTAAACTTATTGCCAGAATCATTTTGTAATGTATAAAAATATCATCATGAGGGAAGCCAGGGAAAATGGTAGAGTAGGAGGACCCTAAACTCATGTTGTCCCACGGACACACCTAGATAACAGCCTCACCTCAGTGCAACTAACCTAGAAAGTGACCTCACCCTGGAAGAACAGGCACAGTTAACCAAAGAGAGGAGGCCACATTAAAAAGTGTAGGAGGGGTGAAGATGCCATCAGAAACCATACTCCTGGGGAGGCTAACCAGAAACGGGAGAGACATCGTGAGCACGGAGAAGCAGACTACACGCCGGGAGGTGCCAGACTTTGAAACCTGTACTAGGAAAATAAGTCCTCATCACATTTGGCTTCAGACACCAGAGGGGCTTAAATTCACCCCTATTTATAGCCAGTGGGACTTAACTCTAAGGTATTTTAAAGATTAGAAGCCTCATCATTGGGAGAACCAGAGAGTGATAGGATACAGAGTCCTCGCTCTTAGAGAGCATAACAAAATCCCACTGTGAAGCAGCATAGGAGAAGCAGTTTTAAAAGTGCCTGGCAGAGAAGGGAAACTTTACTGATCTCAGAACATGTGCCGGAGGGGTGGGGAGCTTTGAGAGACGTGTCCAAAACAAAGGAGCTGACAGGCACCACCTCTCTCCCCCAGCTCCAGCCTAGATACCTGGATGACTGCAGGACCCAGCAGGAACCTGGCCACCTAGCTTGCTAATGCCTCCTTCCCCCACATTCTCCTGCAAATCCACCCCATCCAACATGCCCCCCCAATCCGCAGGAGTCCCTCCAAAGTGGCACCTGACTTGTCTCATTCTGCAAATAGCCTTGATAGTGGAAGGACAGTGACCCCTGACAGTAGCCAGCATTCCAAAGTGATTCTTGTGCCCCTGGGGAGAGGGTAAGATAGCCATGTACACCAGTTCCATGATAGCCCCCACACTGGGCTGGGGGCATATGTCTGGTATGACTGCTCCCTTCCCCACCACACACACCAACGAAAACCTCATGGGATATAGCACAAAGAGGACTCTGTAATTTGGGGTCATTGCAATCCCAACATCCAGACTGAGGCAGGCATGTCGTCTGATGGCAGGTCCTGCCCACCAATAAGGGCCTCTCAGGGACAAATGCAGCCCTTGAAAATGGGCTGAGGGCAAACATCAGGCCTTACCCAACTGCAAGTCCAAGTTGACCCCAGTCTGGCCCCTTGAAAGTATAGGGACCAAAGCCTGCTATCAGCAAAGGGGGCCATTGCAGCCAACTGGATGAAGGCAAACACGGCTCAGCCACAACTGTAGGGCACATGCAACACGCATAGGAGATACCCCAGAAATACCTGGTCCTGGGGTGCCTGGGTGGCTCAGTGGGCTAAGTCTCTGCCTTTGTCAAATGTCAAATAAATAAATAAAATCTTTTAAAAAACCCCCACAAATACCTGGTCCTGCTGAGCAGGGAATACTGCACTGTAGGACCTCTTCATAAGGCCACTACTTTCAAAACCAGAAGATGTAGCTGACTTTCCTAACATCTGGAAACAAACACAGAGTGACCAGGAATATGACCAAATTGAAAGACCAGGACAAAACCACAGCACCAGAGCCAAACAAATCAGAAATAACCACTATGCCTGAGAAAGAAGTGGAGGATCTCAGTGACACCTTCAACAGAGACAGAAAATTTTTTTTAAGATTTTATTTATTTATTTGAGAGAGAGAGAGAGATCACAAGTAGATAGAGAGGCAGGCAGAGAGAGAGGGGGGTAAGTAGGCTCCCTGCTGAGCAGAGAACCCGATGCAGGGCTCTATCCCAGGACCCTGGGATCATGACCTGAGCCAAAGGCAGAGCTTTTGAGCCACTAGCCAAAGGCAGAGCTTTTGAGCCACTAGCCACTGAGCCACCTAGGTGCCCCCAGAAAATATGTAGAACTCAATAACTAGAATGAAAAATACACTAGAGGGAATCAGTAATAGACCAGAGGAGGCATAAGAAGAGATCGGCGAGCTGAAGACAGTAATAGGAAGCAACCAAGCTGAACAGCAAAAGGAAAAATAGGAATTTAAGAGAGCTCTATGACATCAAGCATACAGGGATCCTAGGAGGAGAAGATGAGAAAAGGGAGCAGGAAATTTATTTGAAGAAGTAATAACTGAAAACTTCCCTGACCTGGGGAAGGAAATAGACATTGTGATTCCAGAGGCACAGAAAACCTCCAACAAAATCAACCAAACGAGGTCCACACCAAGACATAGTGTAATTAAAGTGGCAAAAAAAAAAAAAAAAAAGGCAGTGATAAAGAGAATTTTAAAAGCACCAAGAAGAAAGAGGACACATACAATGGAAACCACATAAGTCTATCAGTGGAGTTTTCAGCAGAAACTTGGCAGGCCATAGGACAGTGGCATAATGTATTCAAAGTAATGAAAGGGGAAAACCTGTAGTTAAGGATATGCCATCTACTCATTCAGATACAAGATAGACTTTCCCATTCAAAAACTGAAGGTGTTCATTATCATTAAACCAGCCCTACCAGAAACTAAAGGGAATTCTTTGAGAAGAAAGGCCATAATCAGGAGTAAGAAAATTAGGAAAGGAAAAAAGAGTTATAGGTTAATACAAACAATGAAACTAATAGATTAACCACTTATAAAACCAACACCAATGGTAAAGCACAGAAACAGTAAAATCAATTGTATCTATAAAAATTATTCACAAAGGGATGCCTGGGTGGCTCAGTGAGTTAAGCATCTGTCTTTGGTTCAGGTCATGATCTCAGGATCCTGGGATCGAGCTCCACATTGGGGGTCCTGCTCAGTGGAGGGTTGGCTTCTCCCTCTCCTTGTGCCTCTCCCCCTGCTCATGCTCACTCACTCACTCTCAAAATCTTTAAAAAGTTATTAACAAAATAAAAGGATATAAAATTTGCTAATTTACCACTCATCATACACATAAAATAGGGAATACAAACTTAGTGCTTTTAGAATGGGCTCCAGCTTAAGTGATCATCAACTTCATATAGACTGCTATATTCATAGGATGTTATACATCAACTTAATGGGAACCACAAGTCAAAAACTTGTGATATGCATAAATAAATAAAAAGAAAGAAAGAAAGAAAGAAAGAAAGAAAGAAAGAAAGAAAGAATCCAGTCACTAAAGAAAGCCATCAAACCATAAGGGAAGAGAGCAAGAGAAGGAAGAGAACTATAAAAACCGTAAAACAGGTAACAAAATGGTAATGATTACATACCTGTCAGTGATTACTTTTAATGTAGGGGAGCCAAACATTCCAATCAAAAGCAAGGCCCATCTGTACGCTGCCTACAAGAGACCCTCTAGATCTAACGGTTCCTGCAGACTGAAAGTGAAGGGAAACACACTTCTGCAAATGGAAGGGAGGAGAAAAAGCTGGGGTAGCAATACTTACGTCAGACAAAATAGGCTTCAAGACGATAGCAAGAGACAAAGAAGAACACTACATAATGATAGACAATCCATCAAGAAAATCCAACAACTGTAAATATTTATGCACGATATGGGAGCACCCAGATACTTAAAGTAACTATTAACAGACATAAAGGAAGAACTGATAGTAATGTAATAATAGTATGGGAATTTAACACCCCACTTATATTGATGGACAGATCATCTAGACAGAAAATCAACCAATGGTCACCCATTGGAAAAGATGGGTTTAACACATATATTCAGAATATTCCATCCAAAAAGAACAGAATGCATTCAAGTGCACATTAAATGTCCTCTAGAAGAGCCACATGTTAGACCACAAAATCAGTCCCACCAAACTCTCAAAGACTGAAATCCTATCATACACCTTGTGCAGTCACAACTGTATGAAACTAGGAATCACAAGAAAAAATCTGGAAAGACCACAAATACATGGAGGCTAAGTAACATTCTACTAAACAATAAATCAACCAAGAAATCAAAGAGGAAATCCAAAAAAGAATACATGGAAACAAACAAAAATGAAAACACAATCATCCAAAATCCTTGAGATGCAGCAAAAGCTGTTTTAAGAGGGAAATCTGTAGCCATACAGATCTCAAGGAGAAATATTTCAAACAAACTAACCTTGCTAAAGGAGTTAGAAAAAGTCCAGAGCTGGGATAAATATTAGGGCAGAAATATAAGAGACTTAAAAAGCAATTGATTAGATCAGTGAATCTAAGATCTGCTTCTCTAACAAGATCAACAAAACTTTTAAAAGTGCCTGGCAGAGAAGGGAAACTAAGTGAGAAGTGGAGAAATTCCAAAACCACAAAAGTATGAAGGATTTAAGAGAATATTGTAAAAAAATTATATACAAACAAGTTGGACAACCTAGAAGAAACGGATAAACTGGTAATTGAATCAGGGATACAAAGTTTGAACAGACTGATGACTAGCAATGAAATTCAACCCAAAAACTCCCAAAAACAAAAGTCCAGGACCAGGTGGCTTCGCAGATCAGTTCTACCAAAGATTAAAAGAGTTAATACCTGTTTTACTCAAGCTTTTCCAAAAAAACAGAAGAGGAAGGAAATATTCTAAATTCATTCTATGAAGTCAGTGTTACCAGATAAAGACACAGGAAAAAAAAAAAAAAAAGACTTCAGGCCAGTAACTCTAATGAACAAAGATGTAAAAATCCTCAACAAAATATTAGCAAACTAAAATATTAGCAAATCCCACATACATTTAAAAAGCATTCACCACAATCAAGTGGGATTTATCCCAGGGATGCGAATGCAAATGTCACTCAATATTCAGGAAACATTCAACGTGATACATGACATCAGCAGGAGAAATGATAAAAAAAATCATTTAATAGATATAGAAAAAGAATTTGACAAAGGACACCATCCATTCATGATAAAAACGCTCAACAGTATAAGTTTAAAGAGAACATAGTTCAACAAAATAACAGTCATGTGCGGGGGCAGGGGGAAGCCCACAGGTAATATCAGACTCAAAGGGAAAAAACTGATAGCTTTCCCCCTAAGATCAGCAACAAGACAAGGATGGCCACCCTCACCACTTTTCTTCAATGCAGTACTGTGGAAGTCCTAGCCACAGCAGTCAGATAAGAAAAGGCATCCAAATTGGTAAGGAAGAAGCAAAACTTCCACTATTTGCAGATGACATGGTTCTATGTATAGAAAACCTGAAAGACTCCACCAAAAAACCACTAGAAGTAATAAATCAGTAACTTTGCAGGACACAAAATATGTTGCGCTTCTATATTCTGGCAATAATACAAAAAAAAAAAAGCCCCATTTGCAATTGCACCAAACATAATAAAATATCTCGGGGGAAAAAAACCAAGGAAGTGAAACAGCTGTTCTCTGTAAAGATTGATGAAGTGGTGTGAGGACAGAAATTCAAGGTGACACAAATGGAAACATATTCCTTGCCCATGGATTTGGAAATCCAATATTGTTGAAGAGTCCATACTGCCCAAAGCAATCCATAGATTAAGGACAATCCCTGTCAAAATACCAATGACACATTTCACAGAATTAGAGTAACTCTAAAATTTCTACGGAACCCCAAAAGACCCCAAATAGCCATAGCAATGTTGACAGGGAACAAAATTGGAGGTATCACAACTCCAGACTTTAAGATAGACTGCACAAAGCTGTAATAATCAAAACAGTATGGTACAGAACACGGACAGACACCTAAATCAAGGGAACAGAGAGCCCAGAAATAAACTCATGCTTTTTTTTTTAAGATTTTATTTATTTATTTGACAGACAGAGATCACAAGTAGGCAGAGAGGCAGGCAGAGAGAGAGAAGGAAGCAGCCCCCGATGTGGGGCTCGATCCCACGACACCGGGATCATGACCTGAGCCGAAGGCAGAGGCTGTAACCCACTGAGCCACCCAGGCGCCCCCCCCCCTTTTTTTTAAACTCGTGCTTTTATGGTCAATTAACCTATGGCAAAGGAGGCAAGAACATACAACGGGAAAAGTTCCTTTAACAAATGTGCTGGGAAAACTGGACCACTTTCTTACAGCATGCAAAAAACGACTCAAAGTGGATTAAATAATTAAATGTGAGACCTGAAACCATAAGAAACCTGGAAGAGAGCACAGGGAGTAATTTCTTTAAGATCAGTTATAGAAACATTTTTCTAGGTATGTCTCCTGAGGCAGAGAAAACAAAGGCAAAATTAAACTACCGGGACAATGCTGAAATAAAAAGTTATTTCAGAGTGAGGGAGACCATCAGCAAAGGCAACTTACTGAAGGGGAGAAGATATTTGCAAATAATATATCCATTAAATGGTTGACATCTAAAATGTATAAAGAAATTATATAACTCCAAAAAATATAATCCGATTAAAAATAAGCAGAGGACCTGAGTAGACATTTTTCCAAAGATGACCTACAAATGGTAGACATATAAAAAAGATGGTCAACATCCTTCCTCTCCAGGGGAATGCAAATAAAAACCACAATGAGCCATCACCTCACAACTGTCAGAATGCCCAAAATCAAAACTCAAGAGACAAGCATTAGCGAGGATGTGGAGAAAAAGGAGCCCTCATGCACTGTTGGTGGAAGACAGTATGGAGGGGCTCAAAAAATTTAAAATAGAACTACCCAATGATCCAGTAATTACTAGGTATGTACCCAAAGAAAATGCTAACTGGAAGAGTCCTACACCCCTATGTTTACTGGAGCAGTATTGACAGTAGCCAAGATTAGGAAGCAGCCTGGTGTCCATCGACAGATGAACAAAGAAAATGTGGGGTAGGTGGGTGTGTATACACATGATGGAACATTTCCTAGCCATGAAAACCAAATTGTCATTTGCAACATGGATGGATCTAGAGGATACAATACAAAGTACCATCAGAGGAAAACAGATACCATATGATTTCTAAATGGACCCCCCCCCCAAAAAAAAAAAAAGATTCCCATAGAGAACTGGTGGGTCCTGGTGGAGAAGGGATGGGAGAACACGGTCAAGGGGATTAAGAGTACACTTACCGTTAGTCATTAGGCTCAGGTCATGATCCCGGGGTCCTGGGATCGAGACCCACATCGGGCTCCCTGCTTGATGCGAAGCCTGCTTCTCCCTGTCCCACTCCCTCGGCTTGTGTTCCCTCTCTTGCTGTCTCTCGGCCAAATAAATAAATAAAATCTTTTTTTTTAAAAAAAGTACACTTACCATAATGAGCACTGAGTAATGCATTATATTGTAATACATTGTATTATATATACATATATTGTACACCTGAAACTAACAGAACACTGTATGTTAATTTTACTTGAATGAAAAATTGAATCACTATGATGTACCCTTGAAACTAATAGTCCATGGAGTTTTTCTACTGCAAATTTTTTAATTAAAAAGTTTTTCCAAGGTCAACAAGTAAAAAAAACACAAGACCCCAGTTAATTTTGAATTTTAGTTGAACAATGACTTCTTCTATAGTGTAACTTGAGCCCCATTATCGCATGGAACTTAAAGAATATTGTCTTTCCAGTTATAAAATTCAGCACCACACCACCATCCATCTCCAGGGGTCCTGTTCTCCTATGTTGCCCCAGTTGGGACTTGGGGTCACCTGACATGCCATGCATTTTAGTTATCTTTTCACTATGTGCCTATGCCCCCTGCAATCCCATGGCCATAGGTGGGTAAGTGACCTTGACTCCAGCAGGGTTGAGAGTCGGGGGTCAGGGAGAGCCAGCTGGGGGCTGCTGAGGACGGTAACCGAGGAACAACTGACCACCACTCTTTGAGCAGCCATTCTCTACCTTGTGCAGAGAGAGCAGAGAGAGGAGGTGGGGCGAGCCAGCCCCTTAATCTGATTCCAGTTCTTTCCTGGAGCAGGCTGTGTGCCTGTCTTAGGTATCCCCTAAACACAGTCTTTTGATTAAAACCCTCTTTATTCACTTAAGCCATTCTAGCTGGTTAATATCACTTGCAACCAAAGGAATCGTTTTTAGCAATACAAGGACCCCCGGAAAAAAAGTGCTACAGAATCTCATTTAAATTTCAAATATATTTTTGATCTAATCTAACCCAAACTATGTAAAGTCAGCTCCTTCCTTACACCTGTGGGTCACACCAGCTGTTTAGCCCGAAACTCCATGGGACTCCTGTTCTCCAGAAACGTTCTCGAGAGTCACCTGGGGGACAGCAGCAGAATTTGAGAGGTGGAAAGCATGACATCAGAACTCTAAAGGTCTGCTTCCGATTGCCACCAGGACTGAGAGCGTCACGCGGATGGTGGCGGAGCTGGCCTGGGACTCCATTTTCCTGACCCCACGGCTGTCTGCAGGCTTCTTCCCCACGTGGCATCCTCAAGGCTCCCTGTCTCTACCGTTGGTGACATCAGAGGTCATTGTTCAAGTGCCAAGAGGGAAGCTTCTGCTTTAAGGATGAGGTTCTCTATGGAGAGGAGAATTCAGGTCGTCTTGCTTCCAAGGATAGACTGTTAAATTCCAGAGTCATTAACTTACCTTCTTACTTTTGGAAACTGCTCATCTTCTCTCTCCCTAGGGGCAAGCCGTTGTCTTCTCTTGCCTGGACCACTCTGAAGAACTCTAAACGGTTCTCTCTGCTGCCACGTCGGGGACCCATCCGCTCCATCTGTTATCCTGATCTAAGCCAGCATTGCCTTTAAAAATGGATGTGACCACGCCCTGTGGTGCGTCCGGACAATGGATTACTCAGCAATAAAAATGAGCTGTCAGATCACCAATGGGGGAAAACTTAAATGTGTATCATAGGGGCCTCTGGGTGGATTCATCCATTAAATGCCCAACTCTTGATACCAGCTCAGGTCTTGATGTCAGGGTTGTGAGTTCAAGCCTCGCATTGGAGTCCGGGCTGGGTGGGGAACCCACTTGGAAAAAAGATAGATATGTCTTGTTAGGGGACCAAAGCCAGCTTAAGGAGGCTATGCTCCATAGGAATCCAACTATAGGACATTCTGGAAAGAGTAAAACTAAAAACCATGAAAGCAGCTGCCAGGGTCTGGGAGGCAAGAGAGAGGAGATGCAGGGCAGGGGGGTTCCAGGGCCTGGAAACTGTTCCAGGTGATCTGTTTGGCAGAAGCCACAGAACAGGCAGCACCCGGGTGAGCCCCGACATAATCCTTGGACCCCAGGCAGCACCGTATCAACACTGGCTCACCGGCTGTCGCAGACGTCTACACCGAAGCAGGAGGTTAACAAGAGCAGGGAGGGAGGGGATACGGGGATTCTCTACCATCTGCTCAGTTTCTCTGTAACCCTAACACCGCTTTCAAAAATTAAGGTTTACTGTCATTTACACAGACGATGAAAGAGGATTCAGCCTTAAAAAGGAGGGAAATGGATACATGTTACAAAGTAGATAAACCTTGAGGACATTATGCTCCAACTGAGAGACGGTCGGAAGGATGAAGGGTGGGAGGGGCTGCGTTAGTATTTAATAGGGACAGAGTTGCAAGTGAGGAAAATAAAACATTTCGGACGTGGGTAGGGGACTTGTTGCACAATGATGACAAAGTTGTACTAATGCAATGAACTCTACACTTAAAAATGGTAGAAATAGCAATTTACGTTCACAATAAAAAATGTTTTCTAAACATGGATCCTGAAGACCAGTGTTTTACTGCTCTTTTCTCCTTCCTCCCTCCCCCACTCACCCCCACCTGCTACTCACATCAGAAGTGTTGGTGCATGCATGGCCTTGAGGGAACCAGGGACACCCCAGTCCCTCTGGGGGGAGCAGGGAGTGCCCTGGAGGCGTCCCCTCATCCAGCTCCCTCCTCAAAGAGATGGCTGTGGAGTCCCCTCCTTCCCAGGGAAGCCTACCCAAAGGACAGAGGGAGTCCTAGAGCTTCTCACAGCTCTTCCCGTCTTTTCTATTCCTGGGGATACCCGCAGCCATTTCCAATCTCACAGAAGGAGTCTGGGAAGCTTATGTCAGCCCGTTTTCTTCATCTCTGTCTGTCTTCCTGTCTCCCTGGAACCCTCCTCGCCCTGCAGATGGAAAACAAGGCTCTCAAGGGATTTCTCAGTTGCCCCCAGACCCTGTAGTGGGGTTCTTGTCTCATGGAGTCCACGAATGAATCTTGTGGACATCAAAGGGTGAAGTGGAGTGTAGGTTTAGTAAGCAAACGTGAGAACAGAAAAGGCAGGCTCTCCGGAGTGAGCAGGGTCCCCAGTGGGTTGCCCCCAAGGGCATTTATGGTCTTTTATAGAAACCTGACCAGGGAACTGGATTTGTGTCTGGTCTAGAACAGTTCTCCGCATGTGGGATCTCTGTGAACCTGGTCGCATGTCCCCCTACCTATCCCCACCTGTCCCATCCCCAGCCTCCCCCACCACACCAGGACAGTGTGGCTTCCAGGAGCCTCATGCCCGAACGCTCCCCCAGGTTAGCTTGGGGAGGGAGATGCCAGCAGCAGCCCACAGCTGGTCGAGGTCCCTGGCTACTTACGGACACTGTCAGCAGCACCAGGGGACTGAGGTTGGCAGCCACCAGCAGTGGAGAAGCAGTCCAGCCGGCCCCGTGTGTGGACGGTGACCCTCATGCTCCCCCGTGTCATTCCACCACCTGGCCCTCCCGGGGTCTGTGTAGGAGAAACGGGGAGTTTTCGTGGCTGGCTGCCATCAGCCCTGCCGTGTCCCCCCAAGGGAGCCAGAGTCCTTTCACGAGGTCCCCTCCAGGATCTCCCCACGCCAAAGGAAAAAATGTGCAGGGGTGTCCTTAATCTCTAAGCCACGCAGAAGCACAAGCAGAGCGCACATGGGGTGCCGGCCAGCGCCTTTGCTTTGCCCCAGAACACGGGAGTGGGGTAGTGGCATCCGTAGCTCCTGTGGGGTGAAGGCTTGGAGTCAGGTCCGATTTCCCTACATCCCGCAGGGAGAAAACTGCCTCACCTTAGTCCTACATGTACCACAATCCTCGAGTAAAGAAATAACCTTTTAGGGTTAAAGGAGGTCTTGAAGCATGGATCCTGACTTAGAAACAGGGCTTCCAGGACTTGAGGCTGCAGCGCTGTGGAGACAAAGGGCAGGAAGACCAAGGACAGCCTGAGGTCTCACCTCCAAACTGCCGGAAGCCAGAGGGCCAATTCCAGGGAGCTGAGGTTTCTAACATCTCAGGAATTTCGTAGAAACAGGAGTCCTGGATGAGCCCCTTAGAGACACCACACGAGGTGTGGGGACAGAGCGGGGAATGCCTGTGGCCACTCGGTCCCTGCTCCTCGGGCTCCCCTGCAAGGCGGGGCCCCCAACCAGAGACCAACTCCCCCTGGTGTGCACCTCACTTCTGTGTTCATGGCTCCACAAATCCCTGCAAGCTCCCACCCCTCTTTGCTCCAAGATTGCCTTGAGCAACATGCCCTTCGGATGGGCTCCCTGCAGCTGCTGTGCAAAACGCCAGATAACCGTGATTGACGTTGCATATAAATAGACCCGGAAGTCTTGCACAGGTTACAAAATACAGTTTTTGGAGTCGGCTTTTCATGAGTAAGGCTTCCTCGAAATATTTCCGATCGTTAAAGATGCGGCATAAGGGACTACCGACTCAGCCTGGCTCAGGGTGCCCCGGCTCAAGGTTGGGCGGGGGCGGGGGGGGCAGGCTGGCTTCAGGATCCGGTAGACCCAGGGGCTGTATCTACGGAATCCCGTGTTGGTCTCCCCGCCTCTGCTGGGCTCGCCTGGGCTGGCTCCAAGCTCTGGCGCCTCAGCTGTGCCTTCCCGCTCAGCATCCCCTGGGGTGCCCTGGTCAGCAGCAGCAGCAGGAGGCCCAGGACTGAAGCTTCCACTCATTGCAAACCCAAAGCAGGAGGAGGAGAGGGAGCAGCTGGGGAAGGAAGTTCTGGGAGGGTGACCAGGCTTGAAGCCCGGAGAGGGGTGGGTGAGGAAAGACAGACTGGGAAGGAGAGGGACCCGGTTCTCCAGGGAAAGTGGAGCAGCCACCAGCAGAATGTGGGGGAAATTACGGAGTGAACCAAAAAGCAGACATTCCTAAGTGCATCCAGTTTCCCACTTTATGATTTTCTTTCTCATGTGTTGGTCCACAGGAGTGCAGAGAGGAGCTCTAATTTGGGCTGTTCATACAGGTTTGAGGTCCATGAACCAATTCCGCTCTGCCTCATACGGGCTGGGGGCCTGGGTGGGGCGTGGTTTTCCAAAATGGAAAATATAAAAGGAACATTCTAGAGCCGGGTAAAAAGACCAAAGCGGTTGCTATTGGCCCCAAAAGTTGGCTAAAGCGCAGCCCTCTTGTTCCTGGTCACTAGCTGACAACTAAGAACTCCTTGTATGAGACCCTATGTCCACAGTCACCTTGTTTCCACCATTGGCTCATTTCCAGGAGCCGCAGCCACTGGGAGCAAGAAAGGATGGATGTTAGCCGGTCACTGCTTTGTCCAGCGCTGGTGTCCCCTCCACTGCAGCCAAGCTCTGTGGTCAGCCAGCCATAGCGTCTGAGGTTGCATGAAGCACAGGGCTCACCAATTAAAAAAAAAAAAAAAGTTTTAGGTTCACAGCAAAACCAAGGGAAAGGTCCAGATATCGCCTATATACTCTCCAATTCCACACACGCAGCCGTCCCCACAGTCAACATGCCCATCGGCTGGGACGTCTGTTGAAACCGACAGACCTACATTGACACGTCATCACCCAGACTCTGAGGTTTACATCAGGGATCGCTCTTGGGGGTGTCCCTCCTATGGGTCTGGATGAACCTACAATGACAGATACCCACCATTACAGACCTCATACAGAGTGGTTGCACGGTGTTCAGAATCCCGTGCTCACCTCTCCATCCCCCACCCCCAACACACACACCCTCGCCTGGCAACCGCTGGTCTTTTCACCATGTCCACAGTCGTGTCTTTCCCAGAACGTCCTATCACCACAATCACGCACTCTGCAGCCTCTTGGAATGGGCTGCTTTCATGGAATAATGGGCGTTTGAAGTTGCTCTGGCTTCTTGTGGCTTGATAAGCTCATTCCTGTTCAGCCCAGAATGAGATCCGCCCACCTGGGGGTTCCACATTTATGTGCCCCCTGGAGGACATCTGGGTTGCTTCCAGATGTCGTGAGCTATGAGTCATGCGCAGGTTTTGTGAACGCCTGAACTTGACCCCTTTGAGACCATGGCTGGATCCTCTACCATCTTCTTAAGGCTCCAGGTGACTATTTAACGAAGGCATTCCCAGCTTTTAACACTGTGTGTTTCCGTACATGCATTTAACAGACAGACACACAGCCACACTCCCACAAGGTACAGCAATGGAGGGGATAGATTCCTACGGTGGGGTTAGGTCACCTGTCCACATGGCCAGGACTGGGGATGAGCCACGAGGTGCAGGGGTCGGGAACATCTGTCCAGCTTCTCCCAATCTGTCCGCTTGCCGAGCTGCACTCATCCAAAGTCTTGTAAGTAGGAAATTCAGGCCAAATGGCCTCGGTCACCTGTCCCCCGTCACCCCTCCTCCAAGGTTCTAATGCCGTCTGCCCCGGCTTGGCACCTCCCAGAGGCTCCTCCCAATGTCCGAAAGGTGGTTCCATACCGTTGAGATGAACGACACCTCCTTAGTTCCCCACATAAGTGCACTGGGAGCGAGCTGCCTGCGAGGCCCCGGGGCTACAGCGTGGTGTCTTAGGGTCAAGAGCAGAGACCTCAGAACGTCACCTGAGACCCCCAGCGACTGAGGCTATCATGTGGCTGGGGATGCGGAGAAGATTCCTTGTTGTGCGGCTTCCTAGCTGGGGGTTTGGGCCGGATACCAGGCAACCCTAAGCCCCGATTCACTGACCTCCAGGATAGGGATGCAGGAGGGGAACACGACCTGGCTCAGTGCTCCATATTGATCTCATGTGAAGAAGGTTTTGAACCCCTAGCCCCCCCCCATACCTCTTAGTGCACAGAGTAGGCTCCCATGCCTTCGCTTACCTGGAGGAGAGCATGTTTCCATTTTGAGAATGTGCATGAGGGGAAACCCATGTGGCTGCTGGTGTGTGTGGTTCGCAAGTGTGTGACACGCACCTGGGAGCTATGTGCGGCGTTAGCACGTGCATGTGTTAATTTGTAGGTGTCTAACATGGGTGGAGCACGTGTTTGTGAGGGTGTGGTCTGTGGGCATGTGCTCGTGTGCGGGCTGTGTACATGTATGTATTTGGATGTGTGGTGTGTTGTACACACATGTACATGTATGTGTATATGCACACGGTGTATATGTCTGAGGGTGTGGCATATGTGTGTTTGTGTGTGTCTGTCTGCTTTGTCTACAAGGCCTTGGGACACCCCAGTTGGGAGCCTGTTTGGGGCTCCCCACAGACCTAGGGAGTCCAGCTGTGCCTTTGGCCAGCCCAGCTGCAGATCGCAGCCCTGAACACCCACCCCCACCCACTGTCCATGAAGGAATGGACAGCACCCACCTGCCCAGATTCCTGTGAACACAGAAGACACAGTGTGGCCCAGGGCAGAGTCTCCTCCCCCAGAACTTCACATCCCTGACATCCACAAAAACCTTCAGCTTCCAAGATCCTCAGTCTGTATCAAGAAGTAACATTCCAGCCTCCCCCACAGCACTCATATGTTAAGGATGACTGTGACATTTCCATGGAATTCCTCAGAGGGTTGAGGTCTTGGATTCCACCCCACAAAAAATGACAGGCAAGGATGCCCTCCATGAACTCAGGGTCTGATCTGAAACCATAACCCCAGGTCAAGATGGGAACCGAGCTCCATCTCAAGAGCATTGTGTGGGGGCTCATTTCTGGGCCCTGGGTGGGCTATGGGCTTGAATAATGAAGACCACGTATAGGGAAGAGCTGCGGGTCTTCTGGGTGGGGACAACCACCAACCAGCCCTGCACAAGCATCCCCGTTCGTGCCCCAGTAGGGCACCCAAGACACAAAGTGCCTAACTCCCATGGTCACAGGCAGCTAAGAGGCAGAGCTGGGATTCAAACAGACCCCATCCTTGCCCCTGCAACACCCACAGGCTCCCTACAGGTGGAAAAATCAGCCCCTGAGGCAGACTCCCGGTTTCCTGTGTCTTCTACCCAAATTAAAGCCTGAGGTCTCAAACAAGCAATGGTGTCTGGGGTAAGGTCTTTCAGCTCTGTGGACTGAGTTCCTCAAATGAGAAAGTGGGGATCGATGGGCCATGTACCTGATGCAGTGCTTGACAGGCATGCACAAGGAGGCCACACTCATCGCCTTGACCTTGGAAGGGGAGGCAGCCAACAGCCAGAACCCTCCTCCATGCCCTGAGGCTGAGATGAGTCAAAGCAGGGACCCAACACCCATTCCTCCTGAGCCTCCAGAAGACAGAGCGCCCCACTCCCACCAGGGGTGCCCCCACTCCCACTGCCCGGGCTCCAGGCACCTGCTGTCAGCCTGAGTGCTCCCTGCTCTGAGTCTCCTCCCCTTTGATGCCTGGTGTTCAGAGCAGCCAGGCTGGAAGAGAGCCCGACCAGGTCCCCACCTCCACTGCTGCTCCTGTCACCCACTTTGCTGTTCAGAACACCCATTCTCACAGCTTTCCCTGGGGTTGTGTGTTCTGTGTACGAGTTAGCTGCATTTCTCTGAATCAGAGCAGAAAAGGCAACCACCCACGTCTCCCCCGATCTCGCCACGTGGCACGATCTTCAATGAGTCGAAGGTTTTGCATTCAAGACAGAGACACAAGGTGCTCAAGGTCACATGGAGGTCACTTGGTCACATGGAGGTATTTTTTTCCCCCTCCTAGTGCAATAAAAGTGCAAGTCCTCCAAAAATACTTTCTCCAGGCAGTTATAACTACAGCAAAATAACTTAAAAGTACGAAATCTGAGCTGGAGGCCACAGTCCTCACCTCAGGGCAGTTACACAGTTTGCAGTAAATGCACCTATTTCTGTGTGCAGCCGAGAGTGGATGCCACCGCGGCCATTCTGAGTGAGCAGCTCTTGGAGAAAGGCACGGTGTGCTAAACAAGCTGGTGGGATGAGACCGGCGAACTGAATGTTAATTTTGAGGAGGGGAGACCAAATTGTGGGAAGAGGTCAGGACTGGGGGTGGTGGATTCTCGTCCAAAGTAAAATCCTGAGATTCCAGGACACGACCCACCCAGCTTATGTAGCCCTGGACCTTCTGCATCTAGCATCTTTGTGGGTCAAGGGAATCGGAGCATTGGAACTGGGATTGGTCCAAAGCGATTTCACGATGGCTGACATGTGGCACATAGGCGAAGGCTTTGGTCTCCATGAGCTGGCTCACCTTGGTCTTCTGGGTCAGCCGCCCACCCACGAGAGCCTCAGACCCACAGATCACAGCAGACCTGACAGGCTTATTCTAGGAAGAGCCAGAAGGTCGTATTCCCGGCTTTGCATGCCAGACCGAGCTGCCACCAGGTCACCCCACCGCCATCCCTTCGGCAGCCAGACAGCACCATGGATGGGCCATGACCATGTCTGAGGGCCCTTCACCTACCGAACAGCCACACGACGGGCTTCAACCTGAGGACTGTCCTCTGCTGACCTCTAAGTTAGAACACGTTCACCCAACTAGTCCGCATTTTTAAAAACCTATCTGGAGGGGGAAGGAAAGAAAGTCACTTCTCCAACCATGAGCAGAGACTGGAGAAAACACTTTCGCTTGGGAATTCAGTAAACTCTTTCACTAATTAATTTCCACACTTGGATCCTGACGGCCAAGGCTCAGGCCAGGGCGTTGTGATGAATTTCACAACAGCAGAGGAGAAAGGAACGGCCATCTCTGCAGAGGGAACAGGTGCATTTTACTGGAGGGTAGGGTTGGCTTGGGGTTCAGGGTGGGGTCAGCAAGTGGGAAAAGTGTGCAGAGGGCACAGCAAGCCAAACATGCTACACAGAGGGGGCTGAGGGGCTTTTCAAGATCGGGCTACCAAATATCCCGTTTTGTGGTGGTGGAGGGTGGAGAAGGGCCAGTTCTCCAAAGGCTTTGGGAGAGTAGGAATCCAAGCGGTGCTTAAGAGCTGGATTTCCACCCCCAGGAGAGTCTGGGGATAGCGGCAGCCCCGCGGAGAAGACGATGGGGCTAAACCTTCAGGATGCGGCGGCGGAGGCCAACAGGGCCAAGTGGAAGAGACCCTGAGGCGTCCACTCCCCACAGGACTGGGCTGGAGACCGTCCAGCATAGGTGCATCCAAACCACACAGACCACCTCTGTGTTCTACAATAGCTGTTGGTCTTGTTATTGGCTTGTCTGCCTGTTATGAAGGGCAGTTGATTGATTGTGGACTATTTGTACCAAGTGATTCTGCAGAGAAGGGAGAAGATGAGAACCGTAAGTTCCATTAGACCTATCTCCAGCAGCCAAAGCATAATGCCATAGAACACACCAGGGCAGCCACCCTGCAGTAGACAGACATTGTCCTCCTTCCCTTCCTCCTCCTCAGCTGGGACTGTCCTATCTGGCCAGGACCCAGGCTAGGCCATGTGTTAAGTAGGTAGAATATTGTACCCAACTGTACACAAAACTGTAACTTTAAGACAAAGGACCCTGGAATCAGAGACTACCTCTTCCTGATTAATTCCTGAGCTTCAGGTCTCCCATGTGAGGTAAACAGCTCTGTGCACAGAGCAAGGACTCCACATCAGACTCTGAACTTCCTGTTTTTAAGTCATTTATCCATCAGTGCAATGAGCATGCTGCAGCTAAGCTTTTCCAGTCTCTGTTCTCTCTTTGATGAAATGAATTCTAACCGGGGCATAAGAAGGGTCCCAAAGCCCCGGATTAGAGGCAACCATTCTGCGGGTTGGGTGAGGGAACATCCATCCTAGGAGGAATTGTGGTTCACAGGGGTGCAGGAATTGTCATTGACAAAGCGCCAGCCCTGCTACACGTGAGGTCATCAATCCTCACCCAAATGCTCAGTGATCCACGTTTATCCCTGACTTTTAAGGAATGAAAAGCACAAAGGGATTGGACATCATGATCCAAGTCACACATCATGTGAACAGTGGGGATGGGTGGGGCTCATCCATTTCTTTCTTGGTCACCACCTGTCTGCCAGCCCTGGGACAGCACCCCGAGGTGGGCAAACAGCACACATTCTGTGCTCAGATCAGGGGACCGAGCCACACGAGGAGACCCGGAAGTCCACAGGGAGTTTCCCCCAACACCATCTCCAAACCCTGGGCCTGTCCACTTACCGACAGCTCCGGGCTTGGTGGACAGAGAGCCCATGAACACTGACATGTGATAGAATATGCACAGACAGATCTCAGTGCAAACACACTGGTGGGTTCTCAGGCCCAACTGTTACCCTGAGGTTAAACACGGTGAAGTAAGCATGGCTTTAGAAGCCCATCATGCTATGTGAGCCGGGCTGGCAAAACCGTACCTTGCGTGCAAGGAAAGACATGCTCACCCGACCTATGCAGACCAGAGACATAAGGGGTGAGATAGCAAGACAGAAACAAAAAGCTGGAAATAGTTCCCGTGGTTTCCATTTAATTGGATCACCTGAGAACACAATACCAAAATGCCTCTTCTTAGAAGATGGGCTTTTTTTAAATTTAATGTTACTGATGGGTGTCTCTAAATATTGGAATAAATGGTGAGCCAAAGTAAACACTATTTTTAAACATCCATCCATCCATCCAAATACACCAAACTGGGAGCCTTTCCTCCAAGATCCTGGAGCATTAGATAAGAAGACTTGCCAGAGTTATGAAAGTAGGACATTGTTTGAATGTTTATATTTAACCAATAAAAAAAAAAGATGCTCTCCAATTGTGAAATTCCCCAAACAATTAAAACGTTGGAAGAAGTTAGAGTACACCCCAATCCGTGGTTAGATACAGGTATAAGTATTTGTCTGGGATGGTTTCTGTCAGTCCTGTTACTGCGTCCCCGAGCTGAGCGTATAATTATGTGTCAATCACACCTCTTCTAAATCTTCAGACAATTGTGAATGGGAGGTCCCCCTCAAAATAGATCCTTCCACCCCCTTCACTTGGTGACAGGCTTTTCAAAGAGACAGTGCATCCCTTAAAAATATTTTAAAAATTTCAGATACATTTAAAGTTCTTTTTTTTATATTAAGTAACGTAGGAATACTCTCTATAAATAATTCTGCAAATTTTAGGTTGCTTTATTCCTTGGGTTTTTTTTTTTCCAAAGATTTATTTATTTGACAGAAAGAGAGATCACAAGTTGGCAGAGAGGCAGGCGGCAGCGGTGGGGGGGGGAGTAGGTTCCCTGCTGAGCAGAGAGCCTTATGCGGGACTCGATTCCTGGACCCTGAGAACATGACCTGAGCCGAAGGCAGAGGTTTTAACTCACTGAGCCACCCAGGTGCCCCTAATTCCTTGGATTCTGAAAAGGGACTGTAGCATTGGATAGATGTTAAGTGTTATTCACCAGAATGAACTCAGTCGAGTGCAAGCAAGAGGGAGCATGGGCTGGACATCATCGGGTTAGGAGAGGGAAGACCGTTTCCCGCCAGGCAACAGTGTGAGGATGCACATGGATCTGTCACTTACCTGCCCTCTGGCCTTCCTTGGTGCCCAATCCAGAAGAACCGCCTTTACCAAACTCTGGGAGGAATGGGATACAGATAGGACCCCTGAGGGGCTCCATTGGTGAAGGGTCTGCCTTTGTCTCAGGTCATGATGCCTGGGTCCTGGGATCGAGTCCCGCACTGGGTTCCTTGCTTGGTGGGGAGTCTGCTTCTCCCTCTCTCCCTGCCCATGCTCTGTCAAATAATCTTTAAAAAGAAATGGAATGCAGGTGATGTGTTCTCAACACAAGATTTCTTTTAGGACCTTACTGTTTTAGGTCTGTCTGGTTTCCTCACCAAACATAAAATCTAAACCTAAAAACTTTTGACCCTAGTATGGGGGAGATCTCATAGATAAGACATGATTCATTAACAAGATTTGCTAAATTTCATCGTAATAAAAACCTGAGTCTTAGCAATTATGAACAGATAGGACTCAGACTGGAGAAAACAGTAGCAAAATTGTGTTTGAAGAAGGGGTTGTATCTAGCACATGAAAGGTGCTCAAAACTCAAGATCCTAATAAGAAGGACAAACTCTTTGCACTCTAGTAAGGAAGCTGCAAACAGTGCAGGAAAAATATTAATCTTAGTGATTAGGAGCTCAAGTTAAAGCCGTGAGATGATACCTCACACTTAGAAGTTTCGTTATTGAGAAAAAAATGTGCTGGGGGGGGGAGTGCACACAGGGCAGCTGCTCCCCCCATCACTGGTGCGTGCGCATAATGGTACCCTCACTTTGGAAAACAATTTGGCAGTTTCCTATGAAGCTAAACAAGCACCTGCCCTCTAATCCAGCCCTTCCACTTTTGGTGTTTAACCAAGAGAAATGGAAGCTTGCAGGTACCCAGAAACCCTGAGGTGAAAGTTTGTAACCACTTTCTTCAGAATCACGCAGGACTAGAAACCACCCGGATGGTGCAGTGTCCAGAAAATGGACTGTCCCTTCTTCACAAAGAGGAACACACAGAAAATCAGACCAAATGCTCTGAATGCAAGTGAGACTCAAGGCTCCATAGCCTAGAATTGGCGTCTCACTCATCTCTGGCTGAGGTTCAACTAGAAAGACCCCCAAGAAGCCACCGGGTGCCAGGACTAGACGTCCAGGAGGGTGCGGCAGGGAACTGGGGCTTTTCTAGTTCCTGACTGTGGCGGTGGTTACACAACTATGTATGTAGGTCCAAACAGAGCCAAACACTAAACCGGTGGACGCCCCGTGGAGTAGAGATTCAGCTACAAAAAATAAATTTACTATCACCTCCAAATGGAGAGAAAGAGAGAGACGTCAGGCAGGGGCAGAGGAAGAAGAGAAGGGAATGAACATAGTGGATTTACTGGGAGGGAGGGCAGAGCCCTTGAGAGTTAACAGAGGAAGAGCAAGGCTGACCCTCCCATCACCAGCCAACGTCTTCGATCTCAAGGCTAAAGTTGGATTTTCGGACTTAACTCTTCCATCAGATCGTAACACCAATGTCCTCCCCTTACTCAGACCTTGGCCCCTTTGCTCATAACGAACCCACAGGGTCATGTTGGGTCAGAAGGGACTGTAGGCTTTGTCCACACCCCTCTGCTCAGCCCTGAGTGAAGGTCTTGGCTCTCTGCAAACCCGGTGGGTCAGACCATGGGACCCCCCTAGACAGATTTCTCAGATCCTCCTCAACTGATTAGGGCAGGCTGCACCTGGGTCAGATTGGGGTATCTGAGTCCAACTAAGTCCATTTTCCCAGCATCTCCTAAATCCTCGGATGGTGAAGGAAGTCCAGAAAGGTAGGAAATGTTCCTTCTACTCAAATCAGTCATCTGGTGATTGGGGCAGCCAGACCCACGTGGAACAAGCAAGTGACCCAACCTCATTATTAAATGTAGTTCAGACCGAAAGTGTCCGGGGCTTTAGAGAAAAGGGGCGAGCCAGGCCCCACCAGAGTGGGCTTTGTGAGAAGTCTCAGTGGGACTCGAGAGGAGATGCTGAGCATGTAGTTACAGGAGAATACGGAGGGATATTCTAAGAATTTGATCGAAAAGGATTCTCATTCTGTTGAATTTCTTCACTTAAGAAAACAGACCAACGCTTCCTTCCCGCAAACACACGCAGTCTGCCCCACCACACCCTTCTCTCACAGCAAAAAATCAAGATCCATAATGGGTTTTTGTAAGTAGTGAAGCTACGTGGGAAGGCATGGGTTTGGGGGTGGGGGTGGGAGAAGAGATCGTTTAATGCATCTTGTTGCCCCAACTGCAGTGCAGACACCGTGGCTTGTATCACACAAGTAATCAGTAGGTCACTGAATGGAAAAGCAAAGTTTGGGATTAACTTTGAGGCTCAATCCCAGAGCTCAATCCCAGAGCTCAATGCCATTACAAATGCTTAGGTGGAAAGGATTCCTTAAGAGAGACTTTGCTACTAGAACAACCCATCCACGGCCAGGTTTGCAGGCACCTGTAGGTCTGGGACATGACCATCTCTTGGCAGGGATCTGCTTCCCTCTGAGTTTTTCAAATCTGCCCTCTGAAATTCACCAGCTCCCTTGCCCGTTTCTACCATCTTCTTACATTGTTTCCAGTGCCATTCCATTGGGAAAGCAATCCCAATCCTTAGGGAAAATAGAGAAGTCATGGCATGACCTTTTGAGGATTAAACCGAGGATGATAAAAGCCTCCCGAATATTGGGATTTTTTTCACTCCAGAATCCCCAGCAAAACCAAAGACTTAGAATTCACCTTTAAGTAAGCCTTGTATGAAACTAGTTTATTACGGTAGGTCCTGATGGTCCATTATAGACATAACGAACACACCACCTTTTCCTGCAGTGCTGGTAGGTTGCAATTTAGTACCTAAGTCATGGCCACAAAATGGATTACTCTCATTTAGACATCATGGGACAAAATCACTGAGTTTTCTAAATTAGTTCACTAATGCTGGTCTTCATGAATATTGCATGGAGATCCTGCGGAGGGAGGGAAAGAGAAATTTGTATGTACAGAGGGTGAGTTTTGCATTCTTTGACATTTAAAATGGTCACAGTATTCCTGTCCATAGTACACTCCACATCAGAGTGCTCTTTGAAAACTCAGATGTGACATTTACTTATTTGTACTTTTAGCTTTCATAGCTTACGTGGATGATGGTAATTCATGCCAGAAGTCCCCAGGCTCAACAAACACTAATTCAGTTTACCCCCTTCCAACGCAACTTCAAACACACATGACAAGATGTGTGTGCACTTGGGGCTAGAGTGTGGACGTGTGCAGGAGCACAGGAAAGCTAGACTCCATATTTCTCTTTGGTCCTTTCCGGAGTCTTTACGTAGAATTTCTCATTATGGGGAAGTCTTGATCGATTTTCCTCGAAACAAATTATTCATTAGTAAGCAAAGATAGACATGGGCATTGCCAGATAAAGAGGAAATGAACTGAAGACAGCTTTCTAGTGTATTGAAATGTCCATGCTAACCACAGCCTAAAAACATAATTAGTGTTCTTTTATGGGGATAACGACTCAAAACTGCACACTAGGTACGCCCGAACAGGCTTAACATGCGAATGCGTGGCCATTGTGTTGATATCACTTGTCCAACAAGATTTTTCAGTTCCCCTCGAGTCTGCAGCCCCCGCATTCATAGCAGCCTCACCCACAACAGCCAGGACATGGAAACCACCTAAGGGTCCGTCGATAGGTGCACGGATAAAGAAGCTGTGGCATATAGGGGTAATGGAATATTCTTCCAGCATGAAAACAGAAGGAAATCCTGCTAGATGCAACAATGTGGGTGAACCCAGAGGACAGGAAGCGGACTGAAGTTAGCCAGACGAGGGACAACAGGTACCAGGACCTCACTTATAGGTGGAATCCAAGACAGCAACACCAGCAACAAGCCAGAAAAACAAAAAACTAAAACGAGTTCCTAGACACAGATCCGTGGTCCTCAGGGCCTGGGGGAAATAAGGAGCTATTAACCAAAGGGAACAAACTTCCAGTTACAAGGACGATCTGGAGATCGAGTGTACAGGGTGGTGATGAGAGCCAATATCAAGCAGAGAACACAGAATTAGGCCAGTTCAAACCACAGGGAGAGAAGCTAGTGCCGTCAGGAGGTGAGGGGTGTGACCAGTGCACAGCGGGTGTCTGCCAAGCCACGCTGTATGCCCAACCTACACAGCTCATCCGCTAGACCTCAGGGAAGCGAATAGAAGATGTCTCATAAGACCCTGAGCTGGGAGAACTCCTGACCCCCCAAGATTAGCATCAATGAGTCAGAAAGCTGACTCTGCCCTACCCCACAGGCTTCAGCAACTGAATTTAGGATACATGGACAGACACACAGGTGCTGTGTTCAAGGTCTTTTCTCTTGGGGGTGGGGGGGACTTGGCATTGGGCAGGGGGTGGTGAGACATGGTTGTTGAGTTCTCCTCCATCCTGCAATAGAAAAGTTCCATCCCAGAACGAGGAAAGGGGATTTGGTACAGGAGGGAAGAAACACCTGCTGCGGCATTTGGGGGGGGGGGGGCTTTCTGCCAGGCTAGGAACCCTCCTGCTCAGCACATGCTGGGAGGGGGAGCTCTAGGGAACCTGGGATGAAGGACACTCAGAGTTCTCTACCTTAAAAAAAAAAAAAAAAAAAGGCAAATCATACAGGTTAGGAAATTCGCGTCCGCTGTGTGTGGGGAGAGCAGAACATGGGAAAGCAAGCAGACACGGCATCCTGAGCTCTTACCTTCCGAGACCGCCACACTCTGGAGCCTTGGCCCACTTCCGCCTCATTGGCTTACATAGAGGGCACTATGAATAGAATCCCGTCTGTTCCTTTCCTACTGAATTCGCATTATAAGCATCTGCATGCGATGAAAATATTGAAATTGAGGGTTTTTTAATATATTTTATTTTTTATAAACATATATTTTTTTATCCCCAGGGGTACAGGTCTGTGAATCGCCAGGTTTACACACTTCACAGCACTCATCATAGCACATACCCTCCCCAATGTCCATAACCCCCCCCCTCCCAAACCCCCTCCCCCCTGCAACCCTCAATTTGTTTTGTGAGATTAAGAGTCACTTATGGTTTATCTCCCTCCCAATCCCATCTTGCTTCATTTACTCTTCTCCTACCCCCTTAACCCCCCCATGTTGCATCTCCTCTCCCTCATATCAGGGAGATCATATGATAGTTGTCTTTCTCCGATTGACTTATTTCGCTAAGCATGATACCCTCTAGTTCCATCCACGTTGTCGCAAATGGCAAGATTTCATTTCTTTTGATGGCTGCAGAGTATTCCATTGTATATATATACCACATCTTCTTTATCCATTCATCTGTTGATGGACATCTAGGCTCTTTCCATAGTTTGGCAATTGTAGACATGGCTGCTATAAACATTCGGGTGCATGTGACCCTTCGGATCACTACGTTTGTATCTTTAGGGCAAATACCCAGCAGTGCAATTGCTGGGTCATAGGGTAGTTCTATTTTCAACATTTTGAGGAACCTCCATGCTGTCTTCCAGAGTGGTTGCACCAGCTTGCATTCCCACCAACAGTGTAGGAGGGTTCCCCTTTCTCCGCATCCTTGCCAGCATCTGTCATTTCCTGACTTGTTAATTTTAGCCATTCTGACTGGTGTGAGGTGGTATCTCATTGTGGTTTTGATTTGTATTTCCCGATGCCGAGTGATATGGAACACTTTTTCATGTGTCTGTTGGCCATCTGGATGTCTTCTTTGCAGAAATGTCTGTTCATGTCTTCTGCCCATTTCTTGATTGGATTATTTGTTCTTTGGGTGTTGAGTTTGCTAAGTTCTTTATAGATTTTGGACACTAGCCCTTTATCTGATATGTCGTTTGCAAATATCTTCTCCCATTCTGTCAGTTGTCTTTTGGTTTTGTGAACTGTTTCCTTGGCTGTGCAAAAGCTTTTGATCTTGATAAAATCCCAATAGTTCATTTTTGCCCTTGCTTCCCTTGCCTTTGGCGATGTTCCTAGGAAGATATTGCTGCGGCTGAGGTCAAAGAGGTTGCTGCCTGTGTTCTCCTCAAGGATTTTGATGGATTCCTTTCTCACATTGAGATCCTTCATCCATTTTGAGTCTATTTTCATTTGTGGTGTAAGGAAATGATCCAATTTCATTTTTCTGCATGTGGCTGTCCAATTTTCCCAACACCATTTATTGAAGAGGCTGTCTTTTTTCCAGTGGACATTCTTTCCTGCTTTGTCGAAGATTAGTTGACCATAGAGTTGAGGGTCTATTTCTAGGCTCTCTATTCTGTTCCATTGATCTATGTGTCTGTTTTTGTGCCAGTACCATGCTGTGTTGATGATGACAGCTTTGTAGTAGAGCTTGAAGTCCGGAATTGTGATGCCACCAACTCTGGCTTTCTTTTTCAATATTCCTTTGGCTATTCGCGGTCTTTTCTGGTTCCATATAAATTTTAGGATTATTTGTTCCATTTCTTTGAAAAAAATGGATGGTACTTTGATAGGAATTGCATTAAATGTGTAGATTGCTTTAGGTAGCATAGACATTTTCACAATATTTATTCTTCCAATCCAGGAGCATGGAACATTTTTCCATTTCTTTGTGTCTTCCTCAATTTCTTTCATGAGTACTTTATAGTTTTCTGTGTATAGATTCTTAGTCTCTTTGGTTAGGTTTATTCCTAGGTATCTTATAGTTTTGGGTGCAATTGTAAATGGGATGGACTCCTTAATTTCTCTTTCTTCTGTCTTGTTGTTGGTGTAGAGAAATGCAACTGATTTCTGTGCATTGATTTTATATCCTGACACTTTACTGAATTCCTGTACCAGTTCTAGCAGTTTTGGAGTGGAGTCTTTTGGGTTTTCCACATATAGTATCATATCATCTGCGAAGAGTGATAGTTTGAGGGGGGTTTTGTTTTTTAAGGTAAACATTCTATAATTATTTTGGAAAAGGATGCCAGGCAATGAAGGAGTACCAGTGTCCACGGGGGGTCCCATTACCCACATCCAGCATCTTCCATCTGTCCAAGTGTCTTCTAGGTATCCATTCCACAAGGTCGTGTTTCTGGGATAAGTTAGGGGACACAGGTGTGAAGCAGAGCTGTACCCTTGTGCAGAGCTTGACCAGGCAGCCTCTAGCAGAGACCTATCATCATTTGTGACCCCCAAATATTCCCAGACTCTGAACAAAACCTGCTACCTTGTTGGATGGCCATATTCCCCTCCCACTGCCCCCCAACCCAGTGACACACATCCAGTGACACACATCACCCTGCACATATCCAGAATCGTGGCTCAACGCATGACTGTGGGCTAGACTTTCACTCTCAAAACAAAGATAGGTTTTTGCAGGCTTCAGTAACAAAGCTGATTCTGAGAACCGTAGGCCAGTCTTTGGTTACTCTAGCAAATCTAGTTTTAAAGTTCCTGCCCTGTTACAAGCATTGTTCTAAGCCCCTCACCAAGGCTAATGGTTTTGCTGTTCATGGGAATGAAGACGTGATGGTGAAACCCATGTTACAGATGGAGAAATGCAGGCTCCAAAGCCACACGACCTCAGACCACATAGTCTGAGTGCAGGAGCCAGGATGGAGGAGCCTTTGGGAGCAGGGGTGCTGCCACTCCTAGGGCACAGCTCCCTCATCCCATTACCACCAGCGCCAGTAATAGCAAAGCGCAGCTCCCACACTCCCATACGGTTAGGACCACCAGGCTGCTCTTCTGTGCAAACCACCACTAGCAACATTATCTCGTCTATTAGGATGTTTCCCCGAGTATTTCCAGGTCTCAGACCATGATCTGGTTGGAATCCAGCCCCAAAGATCAGACAGCAGTCTGCAAAGCCCCTCCTTAAGCACCTGTATAATGCCCACCTTGAGTAGCAAGGCCACATGCTGCTGGACAGTGGTCCTCAGCCCCGAGAACCACCAGGTGAAGCTTGAACTTCTTCAGAAGCCCCCCTGCTGAGATCCTCCTCCCCCTCCAGGTGCACGTGGACAGAGGGCATTGTACACGCTCCCCTCTGCTCGTGATGGCCCCTGGGGTTGAGAACTGCATTGGAGAGAGACATCCGGGCTCATCCTCATGGCAGGAAAGGATGGGGTGGGCTGTCTGAGCAGCCCTGCGGGCCAGGGATGGAGCATCAGGGGTCACCTCGACTGCAGGGAACACGTAAATGTCGAGTGTGCCCAAGAATCCCACAGGAGGAAGGACGTGCTCCCAGCTGCCCAGGCCATCCTGCCAACCACCATGGCAGAAGCAGCGTGATGAATACATTTAGAAAGAGGTGTGGTGAGGTGCCCTCGAGTGGATCAGAACTGGGTTTGACATAATATCAGAGGATTTGTAGAGAGTGACAGGCAGAATTACCCCCCTCCACCCCGCCACCAAAAAGGGAGGGGCTTTACAGATAGGATTAGTGGTCCAGACCTTGAGAAGATGGGAGAGTCCTGATTATCCACATGAGATCAATCGAACCCCATGAGCCCTTGGAAGCAGAGAACTTTCTTTGGCTGAAGCAGAACAGAGGCAGAAGCCAGATTCAAAGCAGGTCCTCTCCCTGGATTTGAAGGTGAACGGACAAGAAATGTACCTGCCAGGCAGCCCATGGAGAAAGGAGGGCCCTAGCCCTGCAGAACTTCTGTCTGCACCAACCTGAGCTAGTGCCAGGAAGGAATTCCCTCCCAGAGCCTCCAGGTGTGCAGAGCAGGCAAGAGGCTCCCGCTGGACTTGGGGCGCCCAGAGTTGACAGCACAAATCCACGCACGTCATTACATGTAGGCTGAAACCAGACACCAGGGCAGGGCAGGGGAAACGACCAAGATTTACAGTGACAAATCACGAGGAGAGGGAACAGGCTGAAGCCTCCTACCAAGGCATGTGATAAACCAGGAGACAGTCTTTGGACAACGTTTCAGCCCTAAGAGATGCAGATGCTGGAACAACAGAGCTTTCCAGAAGCATTGAGTCATCTTGAACAAGGAGAGGGGCTGTGGCCCCCCAATGCTCCTGTTGGCTGAGGAGACGCTCAGAGAGGGAAGCGATCTATGAGTAACGCGGGAAAAACCATCCTTGCACGGGTTTCCCTTCATTTGTCTAGACTTTAGTAAATGGAGGTTCTCGTGAGTTCAAATGCCTCGTGCAGCTATTTCTTTGAGAAAAGAGTTCGATTTTCATTGTTTAAAAGGGAAGTAAAAAAAAAATCGACATGACAAGGACATTTTTAAAGTCTAATTTAGTGAGTTATATGAAAGTGTAGAAAAATCACTTTTCCCTAGTAATGTGGATCTGAATTCTTTTCTATTTATATGCAAATGTCAGGTGCCTGAGCCTATTTTATGTTTTACAATTTTGAAATATCGCCTATTTCATAAACCTTACATTAATGAAGTCCTGATAAGATAGTGAGGTCTTTCCGAAAGCAGTTTCAGAAAATGCAGTCCTAAAAGGAAAGTTTTCAGACATATTTCTTTGTTCTACATAAAACCACAAAGAGCAATTCTCAATTGCAATCTTTTTCCTCCCCACATTACACAGAATACGTGCTGATCCTTTCTTAATTAAATGTTCGACTTAAAAATACACACCAGCCTCACAGAAGCAAATCAAACGGGCTGGATCTTCCAACATCCCCTGGAATGACAGGCAAAATTCCACCTACATGAAGGGCTTCTGTTCACAAATTCTCCACTCCCTCAGCATCTCCTAGGTTTTACTGATTGTCTCAGTTTTAACTGTACTTAAGGGTCCCCCTGGAAGACAAGCCTATAACACAGACTAGCCAAATCGTTGAAGTCCACAGAAAAGGAATGATATAACACTCCGGTCCATGCAGAACCATGGTCGGCCCGAGAACGGCTATATGAAGAAAGTTTGCCTTATTTTTCACCACGCTGCTGGGGGAAAAGCAGCAATATCCAGTTGGGCTAGATTTCTGTGGTTTAGGAATGTGGTTGGGATATAAACCAAAGGGAAAATAAGGTTCCAAGGTGCTGCCTGGTGTTCCTCCCAGATTCTTGGATTCCGAAGTGGGGGGGGATGGAGTAGAGAAGGGAGAGTGTGGGACTCCAACTTGGCCCCTGCCCTGCGTCCTGCAGGGGTTAGCGATGGGCTTGTAGATTTCTTGCACAGCAGGTGGTTTTGTGGCTTTCATCCTCTGGGTTCCCCCCAGGCAAGTACCAACACTTGCTAGCTAGCCTCCTCCCTTTCTACAAGAGGATCTTGACAGTGACTCCTCCGGCTGGGCAACAGGCAGCTCACATGGGCTCAGTGGCTCGCTTGCCCAGTGGAAAGCAGAATGCCCTCATCAGAGACGTGTTTCCATTTATTTTGGTCAGCACAAGAAAATTACCTCCTTGTTCATACACTATGCATTGCTTTAACAGTTTTTGTTGAGTAACACACAGCATTCCATTCTGCTACTCAGTCCTTTGAGCTCTTGGCTTAAAAAGATACAGTGTTGCTGAAAAGGCTTTCAGAGGCTGAGAAGGGCTCCTCCTGGCAACTGTGAAGAGGAAGACAGTCCTTCCTGGGGCTCCGGCATTTCCTGCAGGGATTTCAGCAGTCCATAAATGGGCCTGGGATAGAGACCCGCATTCTGAAAGTAAAATAGGGGAGGGAGAGACTGGGAAAACCTGAGGATTAAAGCTCCACCTCATGAGATGTGTTCCTGTGGGTGGGCTCTGTGAGCACCAGGATGGTGAGTTAAATGGGGCCTCAGGTGCCCCTGGCTCTAGGTGCAAAGTGAC